>NW_006777292.1:550750-553213 GCF_000442215.2 Lipotes vexillifer | reverse complement strand
TTTTTGCGGTACTCAGGCCTCTCACTGTTGTGGCCTCTCCCGTTGCGGAGCACAGGCTCTGGACGCGTAGGCTCAGAGGCCATGGCCCAGCTGCTCTGCGGCATGTGGGATCTTCCCGGACCAGGGCCCGAACCCGTGTCCCCTGCATCGGCAGGCAGACTCCCAACCACTGTGCCACCAGGGAAGCCCAAACCACAATTTTTTAGATGTGCTTGATGGGTAAGTTTAGAGTTTATTCAGGTATGCAATCTGGCATTTTCTTTTACCAGTCCCAACAATCCAAGAATACACTCTCCCAGAGATATTGACATTTGTAATATTCATTTCCAATTTCTTGAACTCCTGTATACACTTTTGAAAAATATATTCTGCATTGGATTTTTTTCTTTGTTCTCCTTATTTCTCTTTAACTGGATTAAAAATCCATTTCAAACACTACTTTCTGTATGCATGTCAAGTAGTTTACAAAGCATCAATGTTTCTTAAGAAAAAGATTCATTAAGTTGGTTCTATTTTTTTTAATCTAATATTTTTTTAAAAAACAAACTTCTGCATACAAAATCTTTCTATATCTAAGCTAGAATTTACCTTTCCACCTTTCCTAAAACATATGACTTAATGGGTGTTTTCACTACTGCACTTCTTTGTTTTTAAAACCGTTTAATTACTTGATTCAGAAGATGTGTCTCTGGATCCACTCCTAATACCTTAGTTGTTGCTTAGCAAGTAACTCAGTTTTTTTCTTGGTTTTAGGAAGCTACACACGTGAAAGCAAAGAATGAAGCCATGGAATGTTCTTAAATAAATAGGTTTATGTTTTCTAAATATTAAGTGATAATAAAACAGAACGAGTCTTTAAGCCTCTGATCCACTGTGGATCTGTCATGGAGGCACATTGGAACTACAAATTAGTAATGATATGAATGATTGCTAGAGGAGTGTCCTGATTTTATTCTAGCTATGTCTTTTATTCTTTCCTGTTCTCTTTTCTTCCTTTAATATAATTTACATTTTGCTTAGCAGATTATTAATAACTATTCAACAATTTTAATTAGGAGACCATCTTTTGGAGATTGTTCTACCATTCAGAGAAAGGAATGAATAATGAAGGGCACAAACTGACCATCCTAGAATCCTTGCAAGGCATAAATAGAAATAGAAAAGAGAATTATAGAAACTATGTCTGAAATAGAAAAGACAATTGAAACAGAACTGTTACTTTCAGATCTTTTGTTTTTTTCATCATCAAAAACCCTAAATATTCTGGCCATTAGACAAAAAGTTCTACAAAAAGAGGTCTTTGTTATTTGTATCAATCCAGTGATTAGCACAACACCTTTCAGGGAGAAATGCTTAATAGCAGTTTCTAGACTTAAGTGAATGAATGAGAAGAGGAGCTTAGAATGGGTAAGGAGAGAATACCAAAGGATTTAAGGTCATTTAATGAGAATTAAGTGGGAAATTTTCTAAACTTCATTAACTTTATATGAATAACCCTAAACTATGGGTATACTATGGCTATACTTATCACAGTTGTTTGCCAAGTTTCTAGAAGGTCCAAAGCTAAAATGTGAGAAGGAAGACTTGATGATCTTCACAGGCAGGCCCTCTTAATTTTAAAACAATTGATACTAAGAATTTCATCAGTATAATTGGTAAGATTTGCTGAGGATTCATCAGACTGGAAGCAATAAAAAAAATCAATGACAATAGATAGCTAGTGGGAAGTAGCCGCATAGCACAGGGAGATCAGCTCAGTACTTTGTGTCTACCTAGAAGGGTGGGATAGGGAGGGTGGGAGGGAGACACAAGAGGGAGGAGATACGGGGATATATGTATAAGTATAGCTGGTTCACTTTGTTATACAGCAGAAACTAACACAACATTGTAAAGCAATTATACTCCAATAAAGATGTTAAAAAAATGAAAAAAAATTTTAAAACTCTAAAAAAATAAATCAATGACAAACGATGGACAGATGGGTTTGTATAAATTTCAGGAAAAGCTAGTATTAATTAGGAGCTAATTATGGTAGGAATGGATGTGGTCTCTTCTTGTTTTCTTTATAGTTAGGGATATACACACTCACACACACACACAGGCGTGCATGTGTGAAACAGAAGATTTTGGAAACTCTGTTTACTAATCTATATGAGATGCACTGTGCTATTTTCTATTCTACTTTATTTGGTGAAAGGAAAAATTTGGTTCCACCCCACTAAGTTTATGTCTACATCTACTAGTGGTTTGCAAACTATAGTTTAAAAAAACATTAAAGTAGGGATATAGGGAGACAAGATCCTATAATTTGAGATGTTTGTGCCTGAGAACACTCCTACACTTGCATCTAAATGAAAATTTTCAGTCATTGCACACATGCTTTGTTGAATTCATTAAAGTGCTCAGTGCGGGTTTCCCTGGTGGCGCAGTGGTTGGGGGTCCGCCTGCCGATGCAGGGGACAT
>NW_006777292.1:536580-550497 GCF_000442215.2 Lipotes vexillifer | reverse complement strand
AAAAAAAAAAAAAAAAAATCCATAGTGTGAATTCCCACCCATGTGTCAGAAGGATGGAAGACTACGGTTTACCTGCAACTTCTTGAACCATGCCTCCCTACCAGCACAGCTTTTGTGCTTCCTGGATGAGAAGTGAATACAGGTGTTTTTCTAAATGTTGAAACAAAAGGGACTCACTAGTGAGCTGACATGAGCCCAGAGCTCAGATTTTGAAAATCTAAACCCAAGGCCTATCATCATCAGGCTGCATAGAGAATAGGAAGTGGTGAACAGGGCCCACTCACAGACCAGGGAAGCTGTCCAGGGAGACATCTCTATGTGCATGTCACTTTTAAAAATGTTGCCATAAGAAAGGAAACTGACAGAGCTGTTTCTCCCAGAAAATCATTCCGTTGTTTGCACAGTGCCAACACTTGTCTTAGACATTCCCATCCTACACCCTCTTTCTCCTTACTTTTAATTTCTTTTCATTACATATACAGTTTAAACTCTTTGTTTTTTTTTATTATCCTAAAGATAAAACAAACACAGAAATGGAGACGTAGGTAAACAGGGATGGGGGAGTGCATAGAAAACTTGAGCTCTTAATTTCACATTTTTGTGTTTTAAAAGCTTTTCAGTGTTAAGAGGTACTTGTCTGGGTCTTAGGTTAAACACACACATAATTATGGTTTCTTTGTGGAATCAAAACGCCTGATGCATCAAAAAGCATGGTGTCACCACAAGCTGGTGGACCTCACAGTAGAGACTCTCTGCCAATGCTTTTTGTATAAAACGTTTTTCATAAATAAAATTTTACTGTACAAATTTAGTTCATGAGACCAGAGTGACCAAATCATATATTGGCATACACTGAGTATTCACGACGATTTAATTATTATTATTTTTGTTATTGTTCTTTTTTTTCACCAGAATTTAGGAGACAGAGGCAATGACAAGGAAGAAAGTTGTATTCCTATTTTGCGGAAGGAAATGTCATTTTATTTTTCTTCCAGACCTGGTTTCATTAGGCTCCTCTTTGTGAATTTTTTCCTAATAATAAACTCCTTTGGGCAGCATGTTTCCCTTCTCTGTACTTTTCCAGTTATCTAGAATATATTAAGTGAAAAATAAAAGTTAGCTAAATCAATGAATAGATAAGTGAATGAAAGAAGTTAACAAGAAAATAAAATTAATCAGATCAGGTATTTCTGTTAATTTGATATTTTAAAAATATTGCTAATGCAAATACTTTGTTTTGGCCCTAAATACCCAATGATAGAATCAAAAACTTTTATTTATTTTTGAATCAGCTAAGAATTATGTCCTTTGTTTTGTTAGTGTACACTAGAACTCAGTCCTAGGCTTTACTCCCAAATTCCTTGTAAATACCTTAGATTTCAGTTCACAAAGGTATTGGGATCTAGCCATGAGAAAGAAGAAAAAGAAAACACTTAACTTGGAGTCTTATTTAAAATAATTACTCATCTTCTCTAGAAAATTTCATAGCAATGTATCTAAAAATCTAGCACTTTTTTTTTTTTTCTCTCAGAAAAAATTAGTAACTGCTCATGCAAGTAACTGGATGTGACCGGGTTTCTAAATGGGGATTGAGAGTTTTCTATGTATTAATTACCTTTTTTCCTTTTTGGTTTTGCTGTCTCCTGAATATTTATCAAGGAAAATAACGGATGCATATAGGTAATAAAATGCAAATCGTGGATTCAGTCCATGGTTATCCATGGAAGGACACAGAGGACAACCTGGGACCTTCTTTCCCAGTGTCAGGGTTTAGTTCAAGCTCTCCCAGCAAGGACACCAAGAAGTCCTGCGTAAGAGCTGATGCAGTCACTGATTCCTTGGTTCAGAACAGATGATTGCTAACATCTCTTCCTTTACCCTGCAGGTTTTTGAGAGTTTATAATGAGTGAAATATAAAGTGCATTATTTAATATGAGTTTTAAGAAATGACCCCATTGTTAAATATATAATGTTGCATACAGGGAGCTAAATATATATATACACACATAAGCATATATATATATGCATATGTGTGTATATATATATTCCATATATATGCATATATATATATTCCATATATATATGTATATATGGAAAAAAAGAATGAGCTATCATGATGAAAAGAAACCTGATGAGGTCTTTGGAAGGAGAAAGGAGTTTATTTCTAGAGAAAGCTGACATAAGAAAGGAATTAACTGTCTTGGAAATTCTGTAAATATATGTCTTTAATTTCCAATGTTTACCAAGATCAGAAAATTCCAATATTAAAGATTATGATTATGTGGTTTATTTTGAATTTATTGTTAACATAAAAATGTTTTAATCATCAAAAAATTACAAGCGTTTGCAATATTGTGAACATTGGCAGAGATATAATGGAATCACTCTGTTGGCATTTGGAGTATGTGGCTTCTAAATGCCTTTTCTTTTTGTAGGATTTGTTCACACATTAATTTGGATGCCTACATTAAACTGTATAATTGCTGTTATACTCTCATATCAGTTCTAATTATTCCAGTACTGATTATTCTATTTGTGGGCAGCTTTCCTTTGCTTTCCTTTTTTACTATACCCTATGCCACTCCCAAAACAACTTCTGAAACATAAAAGAGGCATTATTCTCATAGTCCCTGACATCTAGTTCTACTTTTATGACTTGGCTGAAACAAATCTCTAAGAAGACTCACTAATGGGACAATTTAATGGATTCCTTTTCATCTCCACACTTCTTGTCCTTTCTGTAGCATATGAGACATTTGAGTCAGTGAAGTATGAAAACCCTGTTTCTACAAGTCTTTTCTTTGGCTTCTGTGCTGTTATGGTGTTATGTTCCCTTTTGTCTCCTTTACTTTCCTTTTTCACTCTCCCTTTATATAAGCACATACTAGAATTCACCATCAATATTTTCTTTTGCTTTTTTTTTGTAGTCACTCACTGGTTACCATGTCTTTCAATTTTCCAGTTATAAGGATCTCTAAAGTTCTTTTCTTTAAACCTCAGCATTCTCTTAAGTCTTGAATAAAATGATTCTCTGGTTATCTCAAAAATCTACATGCTAGGGCTTCCCTGGTGGCGCAGTGGTTGAGAGTCCGCCTGCCTATGCAGGGGACACAGGTTTGTGCCCCGGTCCAGGAAGATCCCACATGCCGTGGGGTGGCTGGGCCCGTAAGTCATGGCTGCTGAGCCTGCACGTCTGGAGCCTGTGCTCCGTAGCGGGAGAGGCCACAACGGTGCAAAAAAAAAAAATCTACATGCTAAAAATTCAGTTTTTTATTTTAAGCACTATTTCATACTCACCCACTTCCAAACCAACTTCTCTTCCTGGTCTGAATGTTGTCATCATCTACTGTATCTCAGATTCAAAAGCTTGAGGTCAATGTTGACTTTGCCTGTTACTTCATATGTCAGATACAATCATTTACCAAGTCCTTACTGAATTTTTGAACTAATTAATTTGACATCTATTATATGACAGAAATGACATTTAGCACTTTTTATATACTATGATTTAAATCCTCAGAACATGACAGTGAAGGCATATTACTGTCCACATTATGAAAAATTTAAAAATAAAGGTTCAGTGTGTGTAAGAAACTTGCCTAAACAAGCAGAAGTTGGGCAGGAACTGGCATTCAAATTCAGTTTCTTTATAATAATGTCTAGTGTTCATTCCTCCAAACTATATTATTTATATATATATATTTATTTATTTATATTATTTTTATATATATTTATTTATATATATTTTATATATACATATATATGTATATATACATATATATACATGTATATATATATTTATTTATATATATTTTTATATATACTCATTTTATATATATATATTATTTTTATTTCCATAAAGTCTCATAGCCTTCTACTCCTTCATAATCCTCTTAATTCCACAAAACACTGCACTTCTTGCCTGTACTCTGATTCTAATTCCTTGTTACTTCAATTTTTCCTAAATTGCATCTTTATCATATTACTCTTCAATAAATTTTAACTGCTCCTCGTTTGCAAATTATGTTCAGATCCATTAGACATGTTTGTCAGTTGGAACTTCTTGCTCATGGTCAACAGAAGGTGATTCTGATTAAGTTGTGCAAAACAAAAGGAAAAACAAAACCTTTATTACCCCCCCCCACACACACAAACAAGAAGTTTATTGTAAGGATACTAAGGGGCTTACTAAAGTAAAGGAGAAGCGGGGCCTTGGGAAGGACCAGAAAGTGGGCAGATTCTGATGGTAGGATTCAGAACCTTTGCATGTAGGTGCTGAAGTTGATTTAGCTCCAACAGTCCTTTGGTCCATGTGCCTCCTTGGTCAAGACTCAGATTCCCAAGTGACAGATTGATTGGCCTACGTGGGGTTATATGTCTACCTCTTGGGGAGAAGGATGAATGGTAACATTATTGATAATCTTAACTGGACCACAAGGTAAGAGGAGTGAAGCACCCTGAAGAAAATAACTCTGCTGTTACCCACAGAAGGGAGCAGAGGCACCCACAGGCCTAAAAGACAGGTGTCCACATGCAAAGCATACAGGTGCTCCAGTTCAGCAGCAGCCTTTTTCAGGGGCATCACCAACTGCCTCTTCCTAACGTGCAACCCAGGAATTCTCACCATTCTCCATATGCTATAAGCCTTTCTGGCCACTGTTTTCAGGAGCATTTGCTTCTCCTATATCTCTAGCTAACAAAACCCTTCCTATCCATATTGGCCCTCCCAAATGGCTATTACCATTTCAAGATCTCTAAAGATAGGTAATTTCCCTCTTTTTCCCTTTTTCATAGCATTTCCTTTTGCTCATCTTTAACAGTACTTTTTAACATCTGCCTCGTATCTTCTTTACTAAAATGTATGCGCTTTGAAGGCATGCATCAGGTCTTATTCATCTCAGCATCCCCTCTAATGTTGAATATGAGTTCCTATAGCCTGTAGTGATTAATAAATATAGGTATGGTTATTTTTCTTATGTTATTTTTCTTACTGTTGGTTCAAAGTGCTGGTTTGAATCTATAATGCAATTGTATCATTTATCTCCAACATCATTGTAATGTCCTTTTTTTTCCTTTCTTTTGGCTGCGTTAGGTCCTCATTGCTGTGTGGGCTTTCTCTAGTTGCGTTGAGCGGGGGCTACTCTTCATTGCAGTGGCTTCTTTTGCTGCAGAGCCAGGCTCTAGGCATGTGGGCTGCAGTAGTTGTAGCACACGGGCTCAGTAGTTGCAGCACGCAGGCCCTAGAGTGCACGGGCTTCAGTAGTTGTGGCACATGGGCTTAGTTGCTCCGTGGCATGTGGGATTTCCTGGACCAGGGATCAAACCCATGTCCCCTACATTGGCAGGTGGATTCTTAACCACTGTGCCATCAGGGAAGTCCCCATTGTAATGTCCTTGATGGGAAATTACACACACAGCATTTAAAAATATTAATTTATACCCACTAGGTAATGAATAAATGTGATGATTCAATGTCAATTTAACAAAGTTGAATGGCAATCTAACAGATTATTTGAAAAAGAAAGATCAAGTTACTGAAATGAGAAGGAAGAGAAAATAGGCCAATAATGGTTAGACATTCTCATAACACAGCTATGAGGTAGGCATTATTATTCTTATTTTACATATGAGGAAATTGAGGCTTATATGGTGTTAATTGCTTACAGGAAATAAAAGTTATATCCAGGATTTTTTCATATACTGATTTTTCTTTCCATTAATTGACAATTTTATAAATCCAAAGTAATGAATATATGAATATTTTTTTTAAAAATCAAGTAACCCAGTGGGTTTTATCATAAAAATGATCAGTTTTCTGTCCTAACCTTCACTATCCTAAAGGCAGCCACTCTTCATCATTTCATTTTGGAGTTATTCTTTTGGTTAGCTCTGTTTTTCTAGATAACATGCATATGCCACCCTCTCTTGATGGATTATGAGTGATAGATAGCCATTATGCTTTGAGCAAAAAAATTTTTGAAGGCTAAGAACAAGTTACAGAATACTGTAAAAGAAGGACAAGATAAATCCAGGTAGCAAATACCCTAACAAGAAAAATAATTCTTCGAAGAGGAAATAATCATCCACTCATTGCAGAAATTAGTAATCAAGGAAAAACAAAATCTATTAGCAAGACCCTATATTCAACCATTATATTAGAAAGAGGCAAAACCTGTAAGGATACAAGGAAATGGACCCTCAGATGCAGTATTGGAAGGAGTATAAATTAGCACAGCTATTTTGGAGGGGAATTTGGTAGCATTGCCCTAAATGCTAAAACAATGAAAAACAAACAAACAAAACAAAACCCGTGCACACTGTCCTCCAGTAATCCACTGCACTGTATCTTAAAGAGAAGCACCTGGACATGTGAACATCGAGATGTGTAAGAGGGTGTTCACTGCAGCACTGTTTGCACTAGGGAAAACTGAACAACTTCAAAATCCGTCTTCTGCAAGGTGCCTGGTTATATACTTTGCTCTAATTTTATCTTGTTATTTGCCTTATTTTATCTCTAAAAAAAATTTCAAATATTAGCCCTTTGCTTCACAAATGTTGCACATATTTTCGGCTACCATTTATTGTCTAGATTTTTTCCACGTTCTCCTTTCAAAATTTTATCTTAATTCTAATCAAGTTTAACTGATCCATTTTGACTTTCGCTTTATGGATAGTTTTGGGGATGGCCTTTTTTACCCCAAAGTCCTAAACACATTCTCCTGTATTTTTCCTATTACCTCATGGCTTTAATTCTTTAAATTCTTTAGTGTCTGTGGAATTCTTATTTTTATTATGAGGAAAGGAAAAGGAATTCTTTTCCTTTTATTATGAAAGGAAAAGAGCTCTGTTTACAATTCTTTCTCACTTCCCAACAATTTCTCTAAATCATGTCTTAATCAATGCACCTCATATTTGGACCACAATTTCTTTGACAGATTTTGTTTGCTCTGGCTTTGCTGATTGCATTATTTTCTTTCTTTGTAGAGAAAAAACAAAGTAGACTTCAATGAATCACTTGCTTTCAGCTCCATGCTGCCCTCTCTTGCTCATTCCGTCCTCTGTGCCCTCTCAGAGGTGGAATAGTACAGGAGCTGTGCTGGGCTTATTTCTTCTACAGGCCTTCTGCATGTTCCAGGCTGCAGGCTCCTCTGTCCTGCTTTTGATTTGTTCCCTCTATGAAGAAATTAATGAAATACCTCATTCCTTTTTAGTAAGGCTTTACAACATTTACATTCTTTTAGTATCATGATAATGAGCACTGTAGAGAGAGGAGGCGGAAATATCAATACATGTGTATAGCTCACTATCATTAAAAAAAAATCTACCACAGTTTAAAGTTGTCACTGTATTACCTCTTAAGGTTAAGTGAGTGTATCCATGTTCTCGCTGGAAAGAAAATGATATGAGAAGAGGTTTATTTGTGCATTTGAATAAAATATCTCCAGGTTTCAAGTGTTTGAACTCTAATTGTTCCTTATTAGCAAGATGTGACTGGATCTTCAATTATATCATTACATATTTCAATCAGGACTCAGCTAGACTCTTTTTTCCCCCCGCAAAGCTACTTATCTCTAGTTTCTCAAGTTACTTAAAATTGACCCAAACTGTAGAGCTTTTAATGGTCATTCAGATCACACACACACAAAAAAATTAAGCTCTGTTAATATAAAGGAATCATAAAAATTATTCAGGCTATATTTTCTGAACTTATCTTTCTGATCTTTCTTGGATGCATTTCTGCTGCTCCCTCCTTCATCTGCCTCAGATGCTTCTGTCTGTACCCCTTTGGGGGTGGTGATACCCTGCTGACAGCCAGAACTTTATCACTGTCATCATATAGGACACTAGTCCAACCTAAGGCGCCTCAACCGCCAACCACTTTTCTATTGTCATTCTCTACCAGCTGTCATTGTTGTCATCAAAGGTGTAAGTGACACGCTGACTAGTACAAGTAGACTAAAGAGGAAGCATAATCCTGTGAAAACTGCAGCTACCTAAATGTCAAAAAATTTCAAAGCTATTCATATTCATATCTTATTGAATGGCACACATATCATTGAATGGCTCCTGCAAAAAAACAGTATATTGTCTTACAAACTTTTGCTTTTCCTTCAAATAATAGATATCAGGTTGTTTGTTCTTTAGTTTACACACATAGGGATGTATGTATACAAGTTTGGAATGAAAGAAGAGGATGGGAGATTGCATCTAAAAGGAGAAGAAGGGCTGAAAGACCTAATTGATCTATTGGGTTGACCAAAAAGTTTGTTCGGGTTTTTCCCTAACAACCCAATACACTGTTGCCAGTCAGGAGCTGTCCTTGGTACCAACCTCAGCAGTGATATCTCAACAATAAACTGAAAAGAAGAGGGAGAATTTGTAGTGGGGAGGAGATAAGAATATAAACAAACTTTTGCCTACCGAAATCAAGTTACAGATGAGGGCCACCCACGCCAGCAGTATCCCCTTCCTTTCTGTGGTGGCTTTTTTTTCAATTTCCAACAGTTTTTCTCCCTCATTCCTCAGGACCTGGATCCCAGTGGTGCTCTCCTCATTTCTCCTGTTCCAGGGAAAAGTGAAATAAACACCTTTAGCTTAGCATTGGTAATTATTTTGCTTCTTAAGGGAAGATACACTCTAACTTAAAAAAAAACACGTTTTGGTAAAATAAAATAGAGAACCCAGAAATAAGCCTCCACATACACAGTCAAATGACACAGTGCCAAGATAATTCAATGCGGAAAGGAGAGTATTTTCAACAAATGGTGTTGGTAAAACTGGATATCCACATGCAAACAAATGAAATTGGTCACTTACCTTATAACATATACCAAAATTAACTCAGTATGGATTAAAGATCTATCTGTAGGGCTAAAACTAAAACCCTAGAAGGCATTTGGACTTGGCAATAATATCTTGTATATGACACAAAAAATACAAGCAACAAAAGGCAAAAATAGATAAATTGGATTTCATAAAAATTAAAAACTTGTGTGCATCAAAGGACACCATGAAAAAAGTGAAAAGGCAACCCACAGAGTGGGAGAAAATATTAGCAAATGATAGTCTCGTAAGGGAGTAATATCTAGAATATGTAAAGAACTCTTATAGATCAACATCAAAACACCAAAAAAATTTAAAATAGGCAAAGGACTTGAATGGACATTTCTCTGAAAAAGATATACAAAGTGTCAATATCCACATGAAAAGATGCTCAACATCACTAATCATTATGGAAATGCAAATTGAAACCACAGTGAGACATCACTTCACACCAATTAGGATGGGTATTATCAAAAAACAGAAAAAAACAAGTATTGGTGAAGATGTGGAGAAATTAGAACCTTTGTTCATTGCTGATGGGAATGTAAAATGGTAAAGCTGCTATGGAAACCATTAGGGCAGTTGCTCAAAAAAATTACATGTATTACCATATGATCTAGCATTCCACTTCTAGTATTACCCAAGGAAGTAATAATAGAGACTCAAACAAATATTTGTACACCTATGTTAATAACAGCTTTATTCACAATAGTCATAAGGTGGAAGCAACCCAAGTGTACATTGATAGATGAATTGATAAATGAAATGTGGTGGTTGCATTAACAGTGTGAATGTATCAGTACTTAATGCCACTGAACTGTGTTTTATGTTACATATAATTTGCCACAATGTAAAAAAATATGTATATGAAAAAACCCCACAGATTTTGGAAACAGCATATAATTACATTTTAACCTCAATAATTGAAAGACAACAATGCTTAGTTTACCAAAGACAATTTAGTAATGAATTACAAAGATGGATAATTGGAGCCCTCTCATACAGTCATTCAAAATATTTAGCAAACATGCCAGGGACACTGCTATGGGCAAACCAGATACTGCCACTGCTCTCACTTGGAATCAAGAAGAAAATCAGTTAAACAAATAATGACAAAAAATCAATTTATAAATATCTAAAAGACCACATAGTCAGCTGTATTTGTATTGTATAAGCACTGAAATCTTTATCTTTTCTCAAAACTTCCTTGAAAACCACTTCCTTAATATTCTTTCCTAATACAGGTTGTAAACTCTGGTAGGATTCAAAGGACTTTTAGTCACTGTCCATTAATAATTATATAGCTTCTTTTGTTTAGGTAATATAAACTTCAGTCTAGTAGACTATCAAAACAAACAAACAAAAGATCATACCATTTAAATCTTCTCTTCTCCATCTCAGGCCTTATTTATCCTCAGAGACCTACAGAGAGGAAGAGAGAGATTATAGATTACTTCTCCCTTCCTTGCTTTTCCCCCTCTCCAACTATGTAACTGCAGTTTGGGAACCATTAGAGTTAGGGGGTAGATAAAAGGGGGGAAATGGAGGAGCGATAAAGTACAGGAAAAGTCATATTTAATGAGTAAATTTTAATCCATAAATAAAACTTCTAAATTGTGCCAGATTCTCTCTGGTGGATGCTTTTGTGTGTTCCTTAGAGATTTTTCTGCTAAGGCCTTCCAACCATAATTTCTTCTAATTGGTGGCTTCCCATCAGGCTGGCATAAATCTCCACTCTTTCTCCAATTCTCCCTCTCACCAAGCTTTTGCATCCAGTGGTACTTTAAGGTACTTTCTGCTGAGGTCACTTCTTTACTCTAGAAAGCATCCTTTTGTGCTCTGTCTTTGGCGATAGTGCAGCTTAATTCCATTGCTTTTATTTGCATTCTTTCTCTCTCTCTTTTACTCTCGGCCTCTCTATCTCTGTCTCTGTCTCTCTCTCCTCAAGTAAATGCACAGAGTCTCAAGAACCTGCTTATATCCTTATGTAAACCACAGCACATGAAGAATTTTTTCCCCAAATAATCAAATAATAAATTCCAAATACTGTTGATCCTTGAATAATGTGAGGGTTATTGGCAGTGACCCTCTTCAAAGTGGAAAATCCATGTGTAACATAGGCCCAACCTATCTGCGGTTTTGTAACGGTGGATTCAACCAACCCTGGATCATGTAGTACGTATTTATTGAAAAAAAAAATTGAGTATAAGTGGACCCACACAGTTCAAACCGATGTTGTTCAAGAGTCTACTTTAGTCTCCAAATTGACTTTTTCTCTTGTATCCTACAGGTGAATTATGGTCTAATGCTGGCAGAAGTAGTTTAGTAATGCCTTTCTTGAGCATTCCTTATAGGTAGGTGTATAAGTCTGCTAGGGGTGCTATAACAAAACACCATAGGCTCTGTGGCCTAAACAACAGAAATACATTTCTCACAGTTCTGGGGACTGTGAAGTTGAAGATTAAGGTGTTAGCCAGTTTGGTTCCTGGTAAGGGCTCTCTTCCTTGCTTGCAGACAGCTGTCTTCTGAATTTGTCCTCACATGGTAGAGAAAGAGAAAGACCTCTGGTGTCTCCTTCTGTTATATGGACACCAGATCTATAAGATTAGGGCCCCACCTCATGACTTCATTTAATCTTTCACTTCCTCAGCAGTCCTGTCTCCAAATACAAGTACATGGGGAGTTAGGGTTTCAATATAGGGCTTGGGTGTGGGGGTGGGGGAGGAGGGGGAATATTTGGTCTATAAAATCAATTTGTATTCCTATTTACTTGGGATAATACCAGGTTACATCTGTGGTGAAAGCTGAATTTTTAATAGCATTCTATTTTATTCACAAGTTGTTCCAATTTAGATGATAAATAACAGAGTCATCTTATATATAAATATTCTAGAACTTTAATTTAGAATGTATGAACATTTAGAACCTATTGTTTTCAACCTTTGGGGCCTCTGACAAAAGTCTGAGACAATAGGAAAATTTGAATTTGAAAATCAGTTACAATTATAAAATGTTATATAGAGGAAATATATCAGGCATGATGAGAGCATACAGTAGAGGTACCAAGTATAGCTAAAATGGTGTGTCAGAAGGAAATATTTGAGCCAGGATTTAAAGATCACCATAAAATAAGTAGGAAAAAAGGGTAAAGAGATGGGGCTGAGAGATCAGGTAGTGACACAGCAGAAAGGAGAATGTCCTGGGTAAAGAAAAAACTAAGCATAAAGTTCTGAAGTAGAAAGAGACGTGAACTTTTAGAGGAACTTCAAGAAAACCAGTATGAATGGAGTTCACAAAGTGAAGTGGAGAGAAGACAAGTGATGTCTCCTTCTGTCTAGGTTATAGAAAGTAGCATCTCCTAGGTTTAGTATTCTAACAGTGAATAAAAGTCAGATAAACTGAAAAATCATAACCTTTCTTGAGTCAATCAAAAGCTGAAATCATGGGGCAATTAAGTAGCCTGGATTTAAGTGAGGGACAGGCATCTCAAAAGAGAAGGATGGATGGATTGACTCACCTGTGGGAAGCACAGGAGGAGAGAGTGACTGTCATTCAAGAATATAAGAAGAAATCAGCAATATTTTAACAAATTGCCAAAAATTTAGTGTTGAGCTGGTATGCTAGACTGGAATAGTGGAGGATTCCAGGTATAGGAAGAGTTTACACATCCTTGCAGACTCCTTTCCATTGTCCGATAGCACGTGCTAATAAGCATGATTAGGGGCAAGGCAGGAGACTAGAGAGAGCACCTTAGTGACGTAGACATGCAGGAGGTGGTCAACTACTACCACCAGAAAAGTGTGAAACCCTACCCTCTGGCCAGACCCTTCACTCATGTGGAGTAAAAGCCTCAAAGCTCTGTGAGAGTGAAAGTAAACCCTGTTACTCTCAGGGCACAGGCAAGGCCCATTGTGGCTGCAAAAATGGTACTAGAAAAAAAACTTCTATCCCTAATGAAGGGCAGAAGTGTCCAGTCCAGGGATTAAATACTTGTACCACTAGAGATATGTTAACATTGAGAGAAGGGGAAGGGTAGGAACTTCCACCTAAGACTGAAGTCAGGTATAAGGTAGGGTTTGGTGGCCATGGGAGATTATTATACAAAAGTTAGGGTATAATTGGCATTTTGCATTTGATATCATTTATATTTATTGAACTCCGTTTAAACAGTATGGAGTTTCCTTAAAAAACTAAAAATAGAACCCTCCTGCACTGTTGGTGGGAATGTAAATTGATATAACCACTATGGAAAACAGTATGGAGTTTCCTTTAAAAACTAAAAATAGAACTACCATACACCCTAGCAACATACCCTGAGAAAACCATAATTCAAAAAGAGTCATGTACCACAATGTTCACTGCACCACTATTTACAATACCCAGAACATGGAAGCAACCTAAGTGTCTGTTGATAGATGAACGGATAAAGAAGATGTGGCACATATATACAGTGGAATATGACTCAGCCATAAAAAGAAATGAAATTGAGTTCTTTGTAGTGAGGTGGATGGACCTAGAGACTGTCATACAGAGTGAAGTAAGTCAGAAGGAGAAAAACAAATACTGTATGCTAACGCAAATATATGGAATCTAAAAAAAAAAATGGTACTGATGAACCTAGTGACAGGGCAGGAATAAAGAAGTAGACATAGAAAATGGACTTGAGGAAACGGGGGAGAGGGGGAAGCTGGGGAGAAGTGAGAATAGCATCGACATATATATCAGCCACATAGCACAGGGAGATCAGTTTAGTGCTTTAAGATGACCTAGAGGGGTGGGGATAAGGAGGGTGGGAGGGAGGCTCAAGAGGGAGGGGATATGGGGATGTATGTATGCACATGGCTGATTCACTTTGTTGTGCGACAGAGGCTAGTGCAGTATTGTGAAGCAGTTTTACTCCAATAAAGATATATTTTAAAAAATCCCTTTGGAAAAAATAAATAAATAAAATAAATAAAAATAAAACAATAAAGTCTTGCAATTTTCCAAAGTAATTTTCAACACTAAAATTCTGTGATTTATTTTACATTAGGGTGTTTTGTGTTTGTGGAAAAACTAAAATAAACAAAATAATTTAATTTTAGGTTTGCAGTT
>NW_006777292.1:473130-536570 GCF_000442215.2 Lipotes vexillifer | reverse complement strand
GCAGTTTGAATTACACTCTTTCAGATTTTTAAAAAATGTATACACTAGAGAAAACTATATTTTTAAAACCAGTTTCCACCAAATTCAGATTGTATGATAAGTAGCAGTTAGATGATTAATATGTGAACTTAGTAATTGTTGTGGGTACACTATTGTTTCCACTATGAAAACAGTATGGAGGTGTCTCAAGAAATTAAAAATAGTACTACCATATGATCTAGCAGTTCCACTACTGGGTATATATCTGAAGGAAATGAAATCATGATCACAAATAGATACCTGCACTCCCATGCTCCTTGCAGCATTATTCACAATAGCCAAGTCATGGAAAAGCCATAAGTGTTACTGAGAGAAGAATGGGTAGAGAACAATGGAATAATTCAGTCATGAGAAGGAAATTCTGCCGTTTGCAACATGGATGAAACTTGAGAGCATCATGCTAAATGAAATAAGTCCAGCAGAGAAAGACAAATACTGTATGTTCTCACTTATTCATGGAATCTTAAAAAGCCAAACTCATAGAAGTAGAGAGTACAATGGTGGTTGCCAGGGGATGGGGGAACTGGGGAGATGTTGGTCAAAGGGTCCAAACTTCCATTATAAGATAGACAAGGTCAGTGTGCCTAATGTACAGCAGCGTCAATATAATTCACAACACTGCATTATAAAATTGAAAGTTGTTAAGAGAGTAGATTTTAAATGTTATCATCACACACAAAAAAGATAATTATGTGAGGGGATAGAGACGGTAACTAATCTTATTGAGGTAATCATTTCATAATATACATGTGTACCAAATAACCACAATGTACACCTTACACTTACATAACTTATATGTCAATAATATCTCAATAAAGCTGGAAGAAATTATTTAAAGAGAATTCTACCATAATACTGCTGTGATGCTCCATTATATTGCTAGAAGAACTTTCAGTACCATGGACAGATTTAGGATAAATCCTACCTATTTTCTAACCAAGACTGCAGAGAAAATCACGGTTATATTGAGTAAAACAATGAACTGAATTTATCTAATTTCATTGAATTATTTGACTTTTCTAGATTATTTATACAATTCTATATTTAATACAATTCATTGATTAGGAAATTTTACATATTTTGTTAAAATATGTTAATTAAACATTCTATTTCACAAACAAAATGATCATGCTAAAAGTACACCCTTCAGATAACCATTACTACAAGTGAATAAACAGTAAGGCTACAAAGATATTTCTTTGGTACCATTAATAACCTAGGATTCATTTCTTCAACGTATAGACCCAGTAATTTGGAGGAAATAGCCTCTAATGTAGGAGCCTTTCAAACTCCTGGATATAGAATGATGGTAAACATTTTGGTTAGTCTCATACTGTGAGACTCTTTTAATTAATTAGTTAATTTTAGCATCTCAGAGTGTTGTGGAGAAAGTATTGATTTTGAGGAGACATAGTTTTTACGTTTGAGTTTAGGGCTGGACTAGTCCTTTAATTCTCTTTAATACTCTGGATCTCAGTCTCCTCTGAGACTGTACAGCTAGGTGATCTGAGAGGCATAACTAGATAATCTCAAAGTTCCTGTAAATACACGATTGAATCATAGAGAAGCCATATTTGGCTATCAGTGCTTTCCTGTCACTATGCTGTTCAGCATCTCTTCTAAAAGCAAGCCCAGGTGCTCTGCCAACTAAAGGCTTTTTTTTTTTTTCCAGACCTTGAAATCGTAGCAGCCACCCCTTGTAGGAGGCAGTGGTGAGCTATGGACTCATTTCCTCTGTGGCAACATCATTAAAAGCCTTCTTGCAGCTTGGCATGCCTGTTATAAGCTGTGGTAAGCATTTTAACCATGTTACTAGATGTTTTCATTACCTTAAGTGATATTTGGCATCACTAGTGCCAACATAGCTTGTCACCAAGTACCACAGACCAATATCTGCCTCCCCCCAGATCTATCCTAGTTACTCAGGCAATTTTGCTTTCTGATGAGGATTATTTCAGGCTGCAGAAAACCACAGTGTCTTACTCCATGGTTACACAAATCACCTCCTCAATCAAAGCAGACAGATTCAGGTAGCAGCATACACTGACTCCTGATAGAGAGAAAGCTTTGAATCTGATGAGCTGGAAACGCTGGAGTAGCATTAAAAAAAAAAAAAAAAAGATGTGCTAAAAATGTCTGTAAATGGCTTGCACAGAGATTGATGTATTACTTCTCATAAATGCCTTTGTCCAAATAAACATTCTCAGGTCAAGGGCAAATAGTCATAATATTTTAATAATCTTGTTTTGAATTTGTGTTGGACATATCAAGGGTAACATAAAATGAAGTGCATTGGCTAAAGGAAGGTAAAAGATAATGTGTACTGTAGTTTATTTGAAAGATTGCTGTACTTCCAGTCAGCTTCCTGGTTGTGACCCTCTGTATTCCTCTCACTGTCTGTGTGACTACAAAAGCCACTTACCCAATATAGCCCCCTATTCCCTGGCCCATAATATTGGGTTGACTATACACCCTTTTAAGGTGCCTTTTCATCTAATAGTTCTTGATCTGAGTGCTCAGAGTGAGACAGCATCTGTTTTTTTTCAGAGCTTCAAGGCTTTCCCCTGACGCCACTTTACTTCTTTTGTACTTCACTATCTCTAAAACACTCCAGCTCTTATAAGTTAGCAAATTAAGATGCACACATTTTCAATATGTTCCCATAATTTATATGTATAAGAAAAATATGTGCTGTCAAAGAACCTGAATTGCTCTCTGCAGAATTTAGGCAAACGCTGAAATAAAAATAATTCCTTTGTGTTTTAGTCCAAATTACCATGACCCCCCAACTTTATATAGTGATGAATAGAGGCACCTTAAGTGGAGAATATAAATTTTATCTGTTATATTCATGTAGTTGGATACTAGCGGTCATTAAAATTATTATGTAAATTTATATTTATTAATATGAAAAGATGTTTATGACATATGAATGTCAAAAAGCAGCTACAAAAAGAGTTTAGTATAACCCCATTATACTTATTTATATATTCACATATATTACAAATCATTATATATACATATATAAATGTTTGGAAAAGTATTATGTGATTACGTATTGAAGGATTTTAACTACTTTTTCACTTTTCACTATTATTTGAATTTTATGTAACACATATGCACTACTTTAATACAAAAGAAAACCACATTGATATTGAAAAAGAGTAAATCTTTCAAATCAAAGTCCAAATTGATTTCAAATATGCTTTTTTCTAAACCTTAGTAATTATTATATTAAGGCTTACAAACATGTAATTAGATTGCAATTATTATTTCTTATATTTGTGGTACAAACTGGTTATTTCCTTTTTAGGCAAGAATATACACAAACTGAGGTGTATCTGTATAAATAATGTGTTTTCATTTTCAAATTCGAGCAGTTATGAAAATTATTCTCAAAAAACCAAACTGAGTAGTTTACTTTGGCATTGTCTGTCAGCCTTTCTCCTGACAGTGTTTGTGAGCAGATGCCCAATAAATGTTTTTGAATGAATAATACCTTTTAACATTATTTAATTACAATAGTTAGATAAAGATAAGGCATCTTTAACCTTTAGGAAACATGGAAAGTTAAATGTTAGCCCGTCTTTTATAAATGAGAAAACTAAGACAGTTTTAAATTGCTAAAAGTCTCTGATTGAATGTCCATGGGTTTTCTTTTACATTTCGGAGAAATTTGGTGATGTGTCTTGGAGTGAAGAGTGACCTGTGTTCACAGACTTAAGCTACATTACCACTGCAAACAGTCTGAAATGATTTTACTATATTTTATTTAAAAAAATAAGTTCATATGTTGCAAAGTGTTTACTATAAAATATATTTAAATACATATAAATTTGAAAAAAAAGTAAAACAATTCTGTAATCCTACCCTCTAGAGAAAATCATCGATAACATTTTGGTTATATAATTTACATTTTTTTTAGCCTTTGTGTATGTCTGTGTGTGTGTGTGTGTGTGTGTGTGTGTGTGCGTGTGCGCATGTATTTTTTAAACCAAGGAATTATACTGTACTATCTACTGTACTTTATAATGTGTCTATGTTACTAAAAATTTATGAGCACCTTTGAATCATGTTAAATATTTTTCTTCTATTCTGCTTCCTATTTTATTCTATAGACATGCTTTCATTAATTTAAACTGCTATAAGTGTTCCTCCAAATTTTGTAATGCTAATTTTTTTTTTGGATCTATAATTGAAGCTTCTCAGAATGGCTTATCAACTAGTCTTTGCTAAATTACAGAATGCTTCTAGATCCCATGTGTCTTAGTTTGTTCAGGCTGCTCTAACAAAATACTGTAGACTAGATGGCTTATAACAACAAAAGTTTGTTTCTCACAGATCTGGAGGCTGGGAGGTCTCGGATCAAATTGCTGGCCAATTCAGTGTTTGTTGAGGGTTTCCTGGTTCATTGATAGCTCTCTTTTCTCTGTGTCCTCCCACAGCAGAACAGAGAATAGATCTCTCTGAAGCCTCTTTTGTAAGGATACTAATCCCATTCATGAGGTCTCTGCCTTCATGACCTAAGCACCTCCCTAAAGTCCCATCTCCTAATCCCATCATTTTAGAGGTTAAGATTTCAACATATGAATTTTAGGAAGACATAAACATTTATATCATAGCACCATTTATTATAAATATTCTAAATCCAGAGAAAAACAACAACAAAAATAGTACAGCTATCAATGATTGTGATGTTTTAACAGAAGTGAAGAAAGCTATACCTCTAAATACTTAGCCATCATATCTCTATCAAGATTGGACTGCTGTCACATTACTAAGCTGATCTCTCATTAGTACCCAAAGATGCTCCAGCCAAAATGGCAGATTCAACTGTACTCTTTTCTACAGATTCAGTTATGCAGGAGGCCATTATTTGGAAAGGAAGGTAAAGGCAGAAAGAGGGAGCCAGTTGCAGCTGACTTTGATGTGCATTTAATTATTTACCCTTTAAAGTAGCTAAGAAGAATAAGATATCTGGCATTTTTTCTTTCCCTCTTATAAACCTCAAGGAGCTGAGTCAGGAACTTGGGCAATGTAAATTGTCAGGTCTGACTATCTGCCTTGACCTCTTTGCTTTAGTAGCAGCACCTCTTTAAACCAACTGAGTGTGGCTTAAAAGAGTTGAAAGAAAAATGCCTTAAATGGGCAAGGCTCCCCCAGTCAAACCAGAGCAGAGAATTGAACCAATTATCTAGACAGTTTAGGGCAAGACAAGGAAGGGTTTCTGGACATATCAGCCAAATAGAAAATGAACACAAAAAAAATTGAAAGCATCAATTATCATCACAGTTCAGCTCTTGCTTTGCAAAAAGCTGTACAAATGATGTTCCTGAGTATAAATGGCAGAGAGATGGAAAGTAACTAAATGCCACTCATTTATCCTGCTTGATTCAAACCTACCAGTCTCAAACTTTTTGCCCCAGTCAATCACCACCCTCTGCTTTGCCTCTAAGAAAGCCTAGATCCACAAAACTCTCAACCATTGTCTAATCATGTGTTTTAGGGACCTGTTCTTACAGGGAATTGGCAGCTGGTTTTCAGTAACATCCCACTCTCATTTTTTTTTTTTTTTTGCCGTATGTGGGCCTCTCACTGCTGCGGCCTCTCCCATTGTGGAGCACAGGCTCCGGACGAGCAGGCTCAACGGCCATGGCTCACGGGCCCAGCCGCTCCACGGCATGTGGGATCCTCCCAGACCGGGGCACGAACCCGTATCCCCTGCATCGGCAGGCGGACTCTCAACCACTGCGCCACCAGGGAAGCCCCCCCACTCTCATTTTAATTGCCATCCTCTCTGTCATTCCTCCAGGATCCTCTCCTTCCCTCCCCTTTCTCACCCGCTTCCAAGTACCCCATGATATATGCCCTTCCTTGGCCTCCCAAAACTTCATGTTTTGCCTGGACATTTAGGTCTGTGAATTATGATATATACTTGCTTTGTCATGATGCACCATTCACTGCCATATTTTAAAAAGCAGATGTATATTTTATAGCTTGCATTATATGTGATATGTTAATATGTTAATGGGTTAACTTACCATCCTACAGGTTAGAGTTTTAGATTTTAATAGGGGTTAGGTGCAGCTGGGACTGGTAACTTCTAAAGTATTAAACCACTGGAGTTACAACAGCATGGTAGTTTCAGGCACTGTGGATGGATAATGAGGGACAGTTGTGGAGCAGGTGAACCTCTTATTGCCTATAAAACACACCCCCTGTGATGTCAGGCATAAAGCTGGATGCCTGTTAAATCCAACTAGTGTTTTATGTTTTTCTGCTTTATTCAGTTGAAATATACTATCATTACTATTATGTCAGGCACCTTCCTTACACCTTCCTCACCTTTTTCTCCTTTATTAACCATTTCAGTATTGCTTCCTGTAAAAGTCTAGAAAGGAAGATGTTCCTTTTGCTTCTGCTAGTCTTACATTTTTAAAATTTCTATCCATTCTTCTGCCTGTCCAAACAAAAGTGATCAAAGAAAATCCTGTCACTTCTCCTACTCATAGGGAATGGGAAAAAGAAAATGACACCACCAATGGCCTACCCTAGTGACATTTATTTGTTTCAACAAATGACATGAGAGGCAGATTTGGAGGGAAAAAAAATCTGAAACAAAGCCTGAACTTTGCTTTAAAATAGACCTAGGTTTGTTTTAGTTCTGTCCTTTACTAAGCATGAGAATTTTACCAAGATGCCTGATCTATCTGGACTTCAGTTTCATAATCTCTATATTGGAGGTAACATTATTTACTTCAAAACTTTATTACTGGGATTGGATGACATGTTTATGAATTGCTAATGGTGTAAATACACTATGTTCAGTGAATGATAGAACACTATACCAAATGTTGCAGGAGTTACAGACATGGATTGGATAGACTTGCTTTCTCCAAGATACTCACAGGCTAGTAGTGAGTTAAACTGATTTCGTAATAGCTATAATTCTGAATATCAAGTAAAATCTGATGTTACTGACTAAATTGTATCTCTACAAAAGTCATACATTTGAAGTCCTAACCTCCACTGTGACTGTATTTGGAGACAGGCCCTTTCAGGAGGTAATTACGTTAAATGAGGTCATAAGGGTGGGGACCTAATCCAATAGGACTGGGGTTCTTAGAAGAAGAAGAGATACCAGGAGTACACACACACAAAGGAAAGGCCATATGAGAACATATTGAGAAGATGGCCTTCTGACAGAGGCCTCAGGACAAACCAATCCTGCCGGCACCTTGATCTGGGACTTCCAGGATCCATAACTGCTTGAAAATAAATTTCTGTTGTTTAAGCCACCCAGTTTGTGTTATGGAACACTCACTGCCTAAAATACCTGATATCAGAGAAGAACAATGGGAATTCAGAGAAGGGAGAGAAGTTTTCTGTTTGTTTCTAGTTGAAAGAAGTGTTACTGAGTCCAAGCTCCTACCTCTTGCTGCACTACAGCCCAATAAATCTGGAGATGGGTGTTGGGGCAAATAGTGACTTTATTCAGAAAACCAGCCTACCGAGTAGATGGTGGACTAGTGTTCCAAAGAACAATCTTACCTGAGTTAGAATTCAGGCTTCTTTTATGCTAAAAGGGGAGGGGATGTGGCTGGTTGTTGGACACTTCTTGGGGCAGAAATCCTTTGTTCTTGCAGCTGTACATGGCAGGTCTGATCACAATGTTACTATAAACCTCTAACAAGACAATTGTTATTTTCTGTTCTGCAACTTTTAATCTCTATCTGAATGGAAAAGTGTTATACTTTTAAAGGTCAGAGCCTTGAGAATGAGCTATCATGTATATTTCAGGCTCTAGGCAACATTGTTTTACAAACGTGCAGAGCCAGCATGACTAAGCACAAACAACAAAGCACAAGGGTTAGAGCTAAAGGAATAGACCCAATATGGCATCAGATTTGTTCTTCTCTGTTGCAGAAGCAGAGAAAGTCTACATGGAGGTAAGCCTAGGAGTATAGGTGGGTGTTGCATATAGGGATTTGGGAGGTGGGAGGGGATACATGTAAATACAGGGAAGAGTACGCAAGCCTGGTTGGGGGAGATTGGAGACCCAGGGGCAGAGCACAAGGGACAGAACAGGGTAGCTCAGGGGGTTTCTTCAGACATAGTATTATTTCTTCACCTTGGGAAGTTAAGCACATAAAAAATAAATGTGGCTATATGTACACATGACTTTTTGGCATTAAAATAATCAAACGTGCAGCTTGCTAGAAATTGCATCTTGGCCCAGAAAGGTCTGAGGCAATTGTCCTCCATAGTTGTATAATCCATTTCATCCATTGTGTTAGTATTTTATATGTAAAGGACATGTTTTGAGTAATAGAATTAGGTATCTTTTGAAAACACTTTCTCTCTCAACCAAGGAAATAACAGAAACAATGCCTATTTTACACATAAGAGCTTTTGAATCAAACAATTTGGATTAGATTCTTGGGTCCCCAATTTGTTAGCTGTTTGCCTTTGACAAAATCCTTAGTTGCTGTAAACCTCAGTTTCCTTATCTATAAACATAATAATAACCACTACCTCCTACTTCAGGGGGCTAAGTTGTGAGAATGAAATAAAGTTGTGCACATAAGCAGTTAGTACAGTGCTGGGAACACAATAAATATTAACTATCATTTTAATTATTATGCTCTAGTACTTACCAGGAAACAGGATCACACAGGTTGCTGTCTTTATATAGCAGGCATCAAATCAAAGGGGGTGGTGTGATCTGATGGAAACCACTTATTCACCTTCACTTTTATTTTACCCTGCATTGAAGTTAATTCCTCTGTTCCTAGAATAAGCATTACACACATCCTTTGGGCAAAAATAATGATGGTTCTAGGAGTATTTGGGGAAAATATAAATACTTTTGTACTATGTTGTTGGCAGTCTTTACCTTACAAACAGATCATGTTTTTCCACGGCCAGCTAAAGCAGGACTCTAAGGAAAAATATACTTTGATGAGGTTTAAGTTGAAGAGATAAATTTGTCATACACTCAGGAAAGTAGATTCAGGTTAAGGTTTGAGTGTAGTGTTGGGCAGCCCTGGGTCACTGTCATCATCATAGCTCCAGGAAGATGGGGTTATCAAGGAAAAGGATGGATGCAGATTTCGGTAGTCCATGCATCCTGAAAACAAAATGTACGTAGCTTGGCATTTTCCTAGAGCAGTTATGCTCTGGTCATTTATTAGATATAAGTTTATAACAACAGGCTGTTTGTGGTACAGTATAACACATCTGCCCAAATTCTCATCTTTCTTTGTAGAAGACAGACCAAGCCTCCCTATAGCTTTGCATATGAAGTTCTAGGGATCCATGCATTACCCTTTCATCAGTTCTGGAAGAGAAAATGCCCCTGATTAAACCCCTAATCTGAGAAATGTTGCTAATGTTCTTTATACTTTTAAATACCAATGAAGGGCTGGATTTTTTTTTTTTTTTGGAAATACATATATTACCTATTATGTGTCATGGATGTTTTAAGAGTTTATAGATACTAAGTAGTTTAAACTTTGTAACAAATTTATGATGTAGAAACTATTATTTCCATCTCTCAGAAAAAGAAGCTGAGACAGATAAATTAAGTATATACAAGTTCACAAAGTAGATAAGTGGTGAAGTCAGGATAGCAAGGAAGTTTACTGTCTTTTTTTTTTTTTTTTTTTTTTTTGTGGTACGTGGGCCTCTCACTGCTGTGGCCTCTCCTGTTGCGGAGCACAGGCTCCGGATGTGCAGGCTCAGCAGCCTTGGCTCACGGGCCCAGCCGCTCCGCGGCATGTGGGATCCTCCCGGACCGGGGCACGAACCCCTGTCCCCTGCATCGGCAGGCGGACTCTCAACCACTGCGCCACCAGGGAAGCCCAACTGTCTTAATCATTAAACTTCTATCAGTAACTACTACCAGACACAGAAGTACAATAATTGGCCTTCCCCCATCCATTTTCTAATCTCTTTGGATTCCAGTGGTGCCATGTTGGTAAAGTTCATGGTGCCATGTTGGTAAAATACAGTACCTACCTCCACATAAGCTATTCTATTTTGATCCTGGATATTGCTTAAGTTACACTTGCCTAGCACAGCAAATAGAAGCTGGATGCTGATATTAATCCAGAATTGATACTATTCTTAAATGGATAATCTTCCAATTATCTCAAACAATAGCATATTTTCCAAGTTTCTCAAGCTATCACCGTTTTTCTACAAACAAATTATAAGTAGGAGTATAATTTATTACCCCAAATCCTAGGAATGTAATATTTTTTTAAAATCCCAGACCTTTTCTTTTTAAGAAGAAAATAATTTAAATTTTTTCCAAAAATTAAATTGTGTAATAAGAATGGATATACATATACTCATTACACACACACGGTATGTATATATACTCTATATAGATATATGTACACTTTTATTTTTAAAAATCATTTGTATACTCCAAAATGCATACATAGCCTAGAAAATCAGATCAGTGATCTAAGGTTGTATGGCAGTTCTCTTCATCCAGAGGGCACTACTGCTTGTTTTTATTGTGCCCTATCTCGTTGACCTTGGATGAGCCTTGATTACATATCAGTCACATGAGCTTTTTTTCTGTCAACATTATGTCTTAGTTTTTTTTGGCTGCTATAACAAAATACTATAGACTGGGTGGCTTATAAACAACAGAAATTTATTTTTCACACTTCTGGATGCTGTAAGTCCAAGATCATGACACCATCATAGTTGTGTTCTGGTGAGAACCTGTTTCCTGGTTCATAGACCAAGCTTTCTGACTGTGTCCTCACATGGTGGAAGGGGCTAAGGAGTTATCTGTGGGTCTGTCTTATAAGGGCACAAATCCTATTCAGTTGGCCTCCACCCTCATGATCTAAGCACCTCCCAAAGGTACCACCATCACACTGGGCATTAGGATTTCAACTTTGTGAGGACACAAACATTCAGACTGTATTATCTTATAGCTGATTTTCTTACCTAAATACTCGGTCCCGGCCCCTGGCACCAATTGAGGAAAACGAGGACAAGAGTTTGAGAAAGAAGGAAAAGGAGTTTATTAATTTGCCAGCAAATGAGGAGAGTAGCAGACTAATATCCAAAGGCTACTGTCCTACCTCCTTAAGATGGCAGGACCGTTTTACAGGCGAGCTATGGGTCGTGAGCTACCTGACTGGGACTGCACCAGCTCATAGTGTTGTGATGTCTTTTATCTTGATATATGTTTTCTATAATGTGAGTCCTGGCCCTTGAGGTTGTCTGCTTCTGGTCATTATGTCCCTGATAACAATCCCAAGTTTCTGCAGTTCTGTGAACAAAAGGGGGTCAAAGATAGGAAAACAAGATACAATGCTTACACTAATTAGTAACATAATTCTTAGAACTAGGAGTACAGTTTTGAGGAGAGGGAAAGAAGAAAGCAGGAGGAAAAAAATCCCCATCTTTCCCTGGTCTGCATCAATTTCTTCATAAAAATGTGGAGAAGTGAGAACAGGTGTCAAAACTTGAGACAACAAATGGCCTGTTTTAAAGATCTCTCACAAAACATTGCCGCCTTAGACTCATTCTCATTCTGTTTTTGCATCCTTATCACTAGCATAGGTAGTAGAGCATTGTGGGTAAGAGTACAGCACTGGACCCCACTGGCCCCGGACCTGGGAGAAGACCTTGGGCCAACTTGGCCAAGTGATTCAATCTTTCAGTGCTTCAGTAGTTTTCATCTGCAACATGCAATTAATAATAGTAATAATAATACTCCTGCCTCATAGGGTGATTGTAAGAATCAAGTGAATATATTACATAATATATAATATATATTATATTATATGTATATATGTATATATATATACACACATCAATATGTATATATAAATTATATATGTAAAACATATTGTATACACTTATTATAGTAAAATATACATGCAGATGTGTGTGTATATTACATATATGTAATATATATATATATTCCTTAAGATACACACATACACACATAAGTGAGTGTCTGCTATTATTATGTGTTTACTATCCTTCACTATCAATGAGTTCATGATACATATAGAAAGAGATAGGGAGCATATTGTATAGTGATTAAAGGTATAGCCTCTGAAGTAAGATCGCCTTTGACAATTTATTCAACCTTTAAAAGAATTTGCTCCTCATTTGTAAAATTGAGATGATACTACTATTTACAGGGTCATTACAAAGATTAAATGATTTTGTACTTATAAACTATCTGGCCTAATACCTAGCATATACTAAGAACTTAGCAACTATAAGCTTCTTTCATTATTATCATTTTTAATGTTATTATTATATCAATTACAATAAATATTTGACCTGTTATTATTAGTATTAGTCTTAATTTTAGTATTAAATCAAGCACTCATGGAACTTCTCCTAATACAGAATATGTGTTCCTATATTGCCTATTGTATGTGGTATAAAGCTGACTATTGCAACTTGAAGTATGACCACAGAATATTCATTAAATATCCTAAAAATTAGAATTTAGCCATTGCCCTTTAAAATTCCTCTTTGATTATTTTCTGCAGTGTTTTTTCTTTCCCTTTGGAAATCCTAGGCTTCTGCCTTGCACTGTGTCTCTTATGGAGTTGAGCATACATTATTAGCACAATCAAGTTTCTGTGTAGTAATAGAAGATAGCAGTTCTCTAGAAGAGGACTTTAAATTAATTTTTAAGCAGCAAGGCTGCTGTTGCACTGTCCATCATTGTCAGACACTCCATTCTTCCTATGTGACCAGGAATAACAATAAATGCTTCTAGCAAGAAAACCCCCTGCCAAAACCCACATCTTTAAAAATGGACTCTAAACAGACACCTCATAATAAGCCTGCCATCATCTCTGATCTCATGAAATTAGCTAACTATCAGGTTGTTCATTAACTGTCCCTTCTTCACACCTTAGTTAGATATAATATGAAATTTGCTTTCTTTAATTCACTGTTAAAAATAAAACAATTACATTGCTCTGATGTATCCTTTTAAAGGACTATGGTCTTTATCTCTATCAACTTTTGTCCAGTCCAATGATATGGTGTTGTAGCAATCCTAAACCCTTCTATGTCTTTGCATTTAACTACAGTAGGGCACACTGACCAGTCTCTAAATGCTAGCTTCAATGAAGTAGGCATATTTTGAATGAAGCTCATCTTTCCAAATAGTGACCCTTCACAGACCATTTGGTCTGTAGATTTTTTCCATTTTGTAATGGAAAAAAAAAGATTGTATGAATTTGATCAGAAAACAATGTGTGGCTTTACCTCCCAGACTCAATGTGGTCTGAATCTCACTATGTTATCATATATTCCATAATTTTTACCATTATGAATATGTGAGATCTAAAAACCAGTTCTCAAAGGTGTGAGACTGTTTATATTCACAGCTCACTTAAAATTCAGCTTTTTCATTCTGCATGACCTATACCTGGCACACTAACCTTCCAAAGCCTTAATTTTCTCATCGGTAAAACAGGAATAATAATACTACCTATCCCAGAGGGTTTCTGTGAGGATGAAATGAACAATCCTTGTTAAGTGGGTGGCCAAGTTCCACGCATGTGGGAAGGGCCCAGAACACGTTTTCTGTCATTTTTGTTGTTAATGCCTTAGAAATGTGAAGTGAGATCTCTTCACAAAGGATATGATGGCTCTTCAGAGATTGAAAGCCAGATAAATAAGCACAACATTGGTTTCCCAAGAAGCATATTTAAAGTAGGGTTATATGTTAATAAACACACACAGGATTTTGAACTAGCTACCCAGGCCCGGGGTAGACTTTTAGCCCCGAGGTTGTGCTGACTATAATGGGAATGATAAATCAGACATCCTTAGTGGGAAAATCACAGTTGAAATTCATATACATTGACAAGAGTTAGGAGCCTGAGAAAAGAGATCTATGGATGGCGTGTGCTGATTTCCAGAAGGAAAAGAATGACCCTTGACTTACTGTGCTTGACTCCAAATATTCTACATAGTAAATGATGAACAATCTTAGAAATAAACAATCTCAACCTTTTCTTTCAAATGTCTAAATAGTAAGGAGTGACTATAGAATGCAAATGTCTACATCTACAGATAAACAAATACAAAATACTAGATGAAGGCATATATCATCAGATACACAGTTTTCTTTAGCTGAGTTGTAATGTATACCAGATGGCAAACAGGTCTAGGCTGATTTCAGGCAACAGACATGTTTTTCTAGGCTTGCACAGTGTTGGATGAGATAGTGTCTTAAACATTTTGAATTATTTTTGAACATTGGGAAAATAGGAAATTTTATGTAAAGTCCAGATACACATATAAATGGCTTATTTAAGAATATGTGGCAAATATTTAAAAATATGTGGCAAATAAAGGGGTAGCGCAAGGGAGCCCCATGGTAACAGGACCGTTTTTCATCTTGAATGTGATGCTGGTTACACAAAGCTACACCTATGATAAAAATCATATAAAACTTACATACCCTGAAATAAGTGCTTTAAAACTGGTGAAATTTGAATAAGCCCTGTGAATTATACTAATGTTAAGTTCCTGGTTTTGATAGTGAACCATAGTAATGCACCAGGTTACGATTAGGGGAGGCAGAGTAAACAGAGCGCAAGACCTCTCTGCACATTTTTACAATTTCCCTGGAGTCTATAATTATTTCAAAATAAGGAAGTTAAGAAAATATGTACAAGGTAAGTGAATCTGGCAACAGATTTCCATATGGCGATAATTTGGAATTATATAGCAGGTGCCCCTTTATACAAGCTTGGAAGGAAAAGAAGGAAGGAAGGGATACAAGAAGGAAGGAAAGAGGGAGAGTGGGGAAGAATGAGGGGGCTAAGAAAGGGAAGAAAGAAGACAATGTATAAATTCTAAAGACACAGAAAAAATTATATATGTAAATAAAATGAAAAGCAACTGATTACTTCAAAAGAAGACAGGAAAGACACGCAAAATAGAATTGACCAGTAGAATAAAAGGAATAACAAAATATGATGTTAAAATGAATCAAAATAATCAGAATGTGAGATAAATGGTTGATATCAGAATTAATATACAAATATAGATTTAAGCCACTGATAAGATACATATCTAAAATATAAGAAGATAAAATATTGAAAGTTAAATTATGGAAAAATTATTCTAAGCAAATATTAACCAAAAGAAAGGTGCTGGACCCATATTAATAAAGATTTTACAGTAACTACATAAAAATTATTATCACCAGATATTATATTATGTTAATTTTTATGTACCTAAGTTGCTTTAACATATTTAGAGCAAATTTGACAAAAATCCCAAGAAGAAATTTACAAATCCCCTATCAGAGGGAAACATTTTAGCGTATCTGTTTTTGTAAGTGATAAATCAAGTAGATGAAAATGAGAAAATAAAAGGAATATTTGAACAACCTAATGAATATGCCTAGTTTAATAGATACATATAAAAACTATATCTAGTAGTTAAAAGAATCACATTTTTAAATGTACACATGGAACATTTGAAAAAACTAACGACCTATTAGACTATAAATGTTAAACAATTGATGTCATTAGACCAAACAGTTGGCAAATGGATACATATAATATGATACCGTGTATATAAATTTTAAAATATGAAAAACAATTATATTTATTATATAAAGGTACATAATTATTCAATAAGTACTTACAGAAATGCAAGGAACTAGTAAGAACCAAAATGAATATAATGAACATGTCTGGGTGTAGGAAGGTGAGGGAAGGATAGGAGTATAAAAGGGAAGTTTGGGTACTCAAGAGTCTCTAAAAGCATTTGCAATGTTTTACTTCCAAAATTAAATAATGGGTACGTACGTTTTACTTTAGTATCTTTTTTCCTTCCAGTATATCTGCAATATTTCACAGTGCATTTGAAAACAACCAAACATACCAGGCTTCTATTCCCTGATTCTCCACTGCTCCCCAGTCTGACACTGAGTTTGAGCAAACTTAGACTGTTGCTTTTCCCTAAAGTAGTACTAAAGAGAGAATAAAATGCTTACTTTTAAAAATTATTTATTTTTTAATAGTAACCCCCAAACACTCACTTATTTTACCCTCTAGCACCCTGTAGATATTTGAATTTATGGACACTAATCTGTACTAGTAAGAGGAGACATCCTATGGACATTTATTATTATTATTATGAGCACCAGACAATTCTCTGCATCTCAGGCTTAGAAACTTGTCTCATAATTATACAAGATCAGTGTAAAAAGATCTCTAAAACCAAAGATCAGACATCCAGTTTGTAATGGTTCTAAAGTGCTTTGAACCCCTTTGTAATGAGCAGAATTGCTGCTTCTCAAGAAATTATAATTATTTTTGCTTATAATTAACATTGTCTTATTAATAAGTGCTATACTTCCAGTTAGAACCAATGTTGAATAAATTAAGATAATACTAAAAGAGACCATGTTTAAAGCAAACAAAAACTTTGGTGGACATGTTATTATACTCATTATAGAGTGTGTTCATTATGGAGGGGCTTCATCTCTTATGCGACACCATAAAATACGATTTGATCACCAAATAGCTTTTACAGCCTGAGAAGTATGTGCAATGACTAGCTACTTGAACAAACATTAAGGAACTGTTACTATCAAATCAAATACTAAGATGTGATACATATATCTATGAATTCAACTCAAGTGCAGTGAGGTATACACATGAATATTTCCTTAGATAGGAGTTATCAGTGCCACAACTTATGTGTATTGCTGACAAAATGGTGAGTGGATTTCAGGTAGGAAATTAGAAAATTTATTATTCATACATAATGGTAGTACCTACCCTTACCTATTGCAACTTTGGCAAATGGATATTGTTAAGGCAGTGTGTTGGTTGTGCTACAGTTCAAGGTGGCTAAGTATGCACATGTATCCCACTTCTCACCTCAAATTTCATGAAATGACAGTGAAAAAGCACATTAAACATTGACCAGCTTAAACTGGTTTTGCATCCTTAAATAGGCTGTTGATTAATCAAACATCAAGTTATTTTATATAGACTGCACTGCATATGTGTAAGATGGGACCCATGTCTCTAAGATGACCCTGGAACCAAGACTCTTCAGTCTGTGGAACTCAAAGAATAAGAAATGATGCCAGCGGAGCCTGTTACAAAATGGAAAGTCCTTCAAGAAGGAAAATCTGGCTTCTCACAGCATGAGTAGCTTATATGGATTAATTCAAGATCAGCTTCCAAGTTTGAAATTCCCCTAACCCTTTAAATTTGACCCTGAACCCTGGATCAAGGAGACTGATTTAAGAGCCTTGCCTCCTGTCACCTGGCCAGCTGACCTCTCAATAAAGCTCTTTCTTTTCTCAAAAGCACTACTGGGCATATACCCTGAGAAAACCATAATTCAAAAAGTGTCATTTACCAAAGTGTTCATTGCAACTCTATTTACAATAGCCAGGACATGGAAGCAACCTAAGTGTCCATCATCGGATGAATGGATAAAGAAGATGTGGCACATATATACAATGGAATATTACTCAGCCATAAAAAGAAATGAAATTGAGATATTTGTAGTGAGGTGGATGGACCTAGAGACTGTCATACAGAGCAAAGTAAGTCAGAAAGAGAAAAACAAATACCGTATGCTAACACATATATATGGAATCTAAGAGAAAAAAAAAGATCATGAAGAACCTAGGGGTAAGATGGGAATAAAGACACAGACCTACTAGAGAATGGACTTGAGGATATGGAGAGGGGAAAGGGTAAGCTGTGACAAAGTGAGAGAGTGGCATGGGCATATATACACTACCAAACGTAAAATAGCTAGCTAGTGGGAAGCAGCCGCATAGCACAGGGAGATCAGCTAGGTGATTTGTGACCACCTAGAGGGGTGGGATAGGGAGGGTGGGAGGGAGGGAGATGCAAGAGGGAAGAGATATGGGATATGTATAACTGACTCACTTTGTTATAAAGCAGAAACTAACACACCATTGTAAAGCAATTATACTCCAATAAAGATGTTAAAAAAAAAAAAAAAGCCAGTGCCATAGTGTTGGCTTCTGTGCACACTGGGCAGTGAGCCCTTGCACAGTAACAACAGTGAGGTTGTATAAAAGGAAATGAATTTGTTCTTATAATACAAACGTTTCATCATTGGGTTAGAGACTTTGAAAAATGTATGAAAAGTTGGAGTATAAATGAAAGTGGAGGGGTCTAGTAGCATTTTAGAAACAGATAGGAGGACACTGCAGCAGAAAGAGAAAACACATATTTCAGCAGAGCCCTAGGGAGTCTTCAGGCTTAGAGAACAGGTGTAGGTTACAAACCAGAGTTGTCCATTTATACTTTTATTCATAATATCAAAGGCAAATGACCCCATCCTCCCAGAGTGCACATTTAGCAAGACAAGCCCCTAGATGAAGACTGGAGATCTGCTTGCTAAAGAAATTGAACAGTCTACTCATGAGGGGCAAGAACTCGAAACAAACATCTTATTTTGGCATAAGACAGGTGGTTTGATAGTTACAGGATGCCTGCATTCTCCCCACCCATAAAGGGCAAACTGCGTGTGTCCACTGACATGTCCCTATCCGTGAAATAGAACTCCTGGTCAGTTCTTCTACATAGGGAACAGAGAACTACACAACACCATAGGGATACAGGGTCAATATCTAATGTTTAACACTCATTCCTCAATTCATAGATACGCTGTGAGAACAAAATATGACCAGACATTTTCAGGAAGCCAAAAACAGAAACAGAGAAGCATCATGGTGAACAAATAGTAAAAATGATGTCAAAAGAAATAGAATTCAAGGATCAGAAACATGTCTTTTAAAATCCATAGTTAAATCCTTAGATTCCAGAAGATTCTGCATTCAGTAAAACAACATCAAGCTTCCATAAAAAAGAAAAAAAAATTATCCGAGGATAAGAAAGTGCTCCTGGAAAGAAAAATCATTTAATAAAGTTAGAAAATAAAATCAAGAGTATGAATCAAAAGATAGAGCAAAACGTCAAAAAAGCAGGAAATTATGAGAGAGACATCAGAGATATGGAGGCTCAGATTCCTTCATGCAGCTAGCAAGTATTTTAGAAAGAATAAACAGAAAACATGGAGGTGAGACAGTAGTTGAAGAAATAATTGAGATTATTTCACAGGATTTAAGACCAAATATCAGATTGAGAAGATCCAAGGACTGCCTGGAACAGTACATGGACAAAGTCCTATTGCTAAGACACATTCTTATGAAATTTCAGAACGTCAAAGGTGAAGAGATGGTCTTAAAAGTGGTTGTGGAAAAATGCCAGTTTATAGACAAATGAACACAAATCAGATTTGCATTAGAAAACTGGGTTAGAAAACTAAGAGAGAAAATTGTATGTTCTTGCCAAACTATCAATTTCAATAATGTGTGAGGGAAAAAATTTTTTTTTCAGATTTGTAAGGTACACTCTGAAGTAAAAATAAAATAAAAATCAAAAAGAAAAATGCACAGGATTTAAAAAATGCACTTAATTTAGAATGACAGAATAAGAGCTATGCTGCATAATTAAGGGAAACTAGTCCTAATTGAAACAAGAAGTCAGAGCCTTCATTTTAACAAATGCTATGGTTAAGAACTTGGATGACCTTAGAGTCAGGCTAAAGGCGTATTCTTCTTCTATAGGTGAGCAAAAGGAAAGGCAATTCAAATCTCCAGGAAGACAAAAAAAAAAAAAGTTCTTTAAATCATAACCTAAATTTAAAACAAACAACTGATTCATGATTTTGACTAATTGGTGTAAGCCATTTGACTCTGACATTGTTGTTCAACGAGATGGAGAGAGAAGATATTATATCCCTGTGCTATTTGAGTTTTTGTACTATGTATACAATTTAGTTAGTAGGGGCAATACAATAACTGTAATGAAGTTATTCACAGGCATTTTGTGAGCACAGTGCCAGGGTAGGTAGCCCAAACTAGAAGTACTCAACCACATCTTTCAAGAGGAGATACATGAGTGATACATTTTGAGTTCAGAAGTAATTCAGCAACAATTGAAAGGATGGTGGAAAGAAGAGTATGAACAAAGAAACAGAGGTATGAATCAATATCCATCTATTTAATTACATTAGATCTTTCTGTATACTAGTCTTTGGAGATACAAAGTTAAATAGGAAATGACCAAATCCTAAATAATTTACAATTAATTGGTGGAGACAGGTCGGCAAGGCAGACCTGAAATACAGTGCCACAAGTGCCACTATTTGGTATTTTGGATGGTGAAATTAGCTATTGAAAATGAGGAGAGCAGGAGCTGAATTGTGTGAAAACATGAGGAAATCTGTTAATATTTGGACAGTCACTGAGGGGCATAAGAGAAAGGTCACCAAAGAACATTGAGTGATGGTCTAGCAGTGTGAGGTCCTTTCTAGCACTGAACTGTCACCCAATCAAAAGCTAGTACTCATCTACAGAGACACTTAGCTGAAAATATGTATTATCAGACTAGTTTGGGAGTTGATCCAATTTGTGTGGCAGAAATACAGAGGTTTACTTGGGATTGAGGGGACGAATAAAGGAATAGATCAATTAATTAATATGGCATCCAGGACCAAAAGATAAGTGAATATGAAGAAGTATGATATAAAGACTAAGGAAAATGGAGGGACTGTGGTCCTTTATATTTCTTTAAGGATTAAAGGATCAATAAGTAGGACATAGCACAGGGTGCTAAAGGTTGAGTGTCATTAGAATAAGAACCATGTGCTTTCCTATTTGCATATAATGTGCCTTCCAGCCATCCTTGGCTGAAGTAAACATTCTGATTACCTAAAGCCCTTGAAATTATTGAGCACATCATTTAAGTGTGACATGATGGAAGTAAGTGACAGGGGGAATACCATTTACCACAGCTAGGATTTCGTTGAAAGCACTGAAATGAGAGTCCAGGAGATCTAACGTAGAAATCTGAAAATCACACTTGACGTTTCTGAGACTCATTTGCTTCTCTCTCTATAATATTCGAATTATCTGTTGTATCATCTGTTCCTCGAATTGTTGTACATAGATTATAATTCAAAACGGAGGAATGTAAAAATGAGCTTTTAACAAATCATTCCATGTATCAATATAGAATACTGCCTCACACGTATTAGGATTATTTTTCATCACTCTTCTCTTTTGTTGTTACAGTTATCACAGAAAAAGAACTAATCCCAAACACATAATTTGCTCAGGCAAATGATCAACAAATGCTCTAATTTGTCTGATGTCTATAATCAATAGGCTTCAATAATATAAAGATATTTATTTTGTTAGTTTCCCTTTATTTAATCACTAGGATAAAATTCTGGTGCAATGAGACATTTCAAATAATATAAAACAGATCGAACTTTTAATGGTCTACAACAGACGGACTTGGTCATCATGCAAATGTCTGTTTCCAATATTTTCCTGAAGAAAATGTACTCATATTCTTTACAGAAACAAACCAGATGGTGTCCTCTGTGCACTTTCTATTTTCTCAAAGGTTCAAGAAAATTATTTAAATAAAAAATCTGAGCTTGGATTTTTAGTCTAATAATGCTGAACATTCTAACTCCAGGGTGTTCATTAAATCTCTTTATTCTGCATGACTAAAGCCTTCCTCTCTTTTCTTCTCCTCCTCCTTCTTCTTCCTCTCTCTTTCCCACTCTCTCTCTCTCTCTCTCTCTCTCTCTCTCTCTCTCCTCTCCTCTATCTCTAATTCTCTTCCTATCTCTATCATCTCTTTCTCTATTTCTTTGATTTTCTCTTAACACTATTGGAAAAAGTCACCTTTCTTCTATTTTAGCTTTAGTTAAAAATCTGGAGATCTACCTTTATGATTGGATGCTAAACACTAACTTCTGGCTTTATCTGATATTAGCTTTATCTGTTTATATATTGATACATTGCTATTTGGATATTCTGACAGATTAATCCAAAGACCTAGGATCAGTATGAGGTTGATAAAGCTTGGAAGTGAACTGTGGATGAAAATGTTCTAGACCATGTACATCTTACATGGACCCAGAAGATATTGTTACATGTTTCTCTATACAATATTACATTCAGTATGACATATTATGATATTCTGGTATTCAGTCATGCTTACTCTGTGACAGCATCAAAGAAGAGAAAGATGTGGAATAAAAAAATATGTATTTTTTGGATGATATGAGAAACTCACATTTTATCTACTACTCAAGCCAAAAATAATTGTTACTTATGTTACTAAGGATTTATTTCTATCACTTCATTAGTTAGCAATTTGCATTGTATCAAGTGGGTTTAACTCCTTTATTAGATTCTGAATGGGTCATTAGGCTAATCAATTCTGGTTAGTTTTATACTATTCATGAGAAGAAAACGCACTAGAAGGATTTCCTGAAGGAAGTCCTGTTTGGAATTCAGCATTTAAACAATAAAAAAAAAAAAAGAAAAAGATCAACATTGCTAACTGTGAGAGATGTATGAGTGGTTTTCTCTGAAGATCTAGATCCTTAACAGATCAGTTCTTGTCACTCTGTTGTCTTACAAAATTGGTTCACAGAGAGCAGAGATGAAGCTGATTGGCCTGCTTAATATACCACTGTTAAAAATCAGGATCTGAGTAAGTGCTTGTGGAGGTGGTGATTATGAATAAAGAGAAAAGTACTGTATCCTTGTCACTGAATGCAAGTTTGTGTGCCCAACGTACAGTGAGGCCAAACAAACCTAAACATCAGAGTTTGGAACAGAGAAAGGTTTATTTCAGGACCAAGCAAGGAGAATGGGTGGCTTGTGCTCAAAAACCCCCAAATCCCCAAAAGTCTTCCAGTAAAAGTTTTTATGGGCAAGATCTGGGGTGAGGGCTGGAGCGTGTATGACTTTCTTCTGATTGTTTGGTGGTGAGGTAACAGGGTGGTGTTCCAGGATTGTTCTCAGCTTGAAGTTACCATCTTCCACCTGAGTGGGGCCTTAGTTCCTGTAGAAGAACTCAAAAATATTGTTATGTATATCCCTTGAGGAGGAACCAGCTCAGGTTTAATCGCTGCACTATTTTTTCTTGATTGCTCCTCCTTTGTTTCTGCATTCCCTTACTCCCCTAATTAGCAATTGTTTGGATCTACACTTTGGAACTCGGGAAGGTCTTAGGAGGCTGAATGAAGGCTATTTCCTACAAACAAGAAACAGGGGACATGGAAAGGATTTGTACCCGGGAGGCCCCCACAGGTTCCTGCTCTGTCTCATTCCTCGTATACGCCTTTGCACAAGTTGTCCCTTTTGCTTTTTGAATAACCCTTCCCTACTTCATCTCCCAATCTCCATGTCAAATTTTCCAGGCCAAACTCAAATTTCTCCCCACCCATTATCTGTAGGGATGACTTTCTCCTTCTCTGCAATAAGCTTGAGTATTGAGAACCAAAACTGTCTACCCCTACACCATGCTTAGAGGCTGAAACTGAAACTACCTCCCCACCCACCCAACTTGCAGTCTGCATTAGAGGTTGGCAAACTTTTTCTCCGAAGGGCCAGATAAATATTGTAGGATTTGCAGGCAACATAAGATCGGTGCTGCACATTCTTTTTCTTTTTCCTTTCTTATAATCCTTTAAAAGTGTAAACAACTTTCTTGGCTTTGCCCACAGGACTGGATTTGGCACCCAAATCCAGGCATAGTTTGCAGATCACTGGTCTACATTAACATAACTTTACTATTCCATTGTCTTCATTAGCATGACTTTACTATTCCAGAAGAACCAATGATTCTTCAATGAAAAGTATCCTCAGACATTTTTTACCTTAAGATTCTATGCATCTCTTGACTCAGAATTCCTCACCTTGCTTTTTGTATCAATGCTACACTGTTATATGATGATCTTTATCCAGTCATAATCAAGCTTTCATCCCCTCTTCCCCACTCTCTCACTCTCATTGAAAGCTGTCCTTTAAACCAAACTTTCAATTCTCAGTTTCAGTTCTAAATTTCAATCTCACCTTCCCCACTTTGAGATAGGACCAAAGCTCTGTGGAGGAAGTATTTGCTCTCACCTGTGCTAAACTAAACCTTCTCTTTTGAATAGGTTATTTTGGCGAATTTTGTTTTGGTAGATATTTGGGGATCCAGCATTCAATATTCAATAGAATGGTGTTGATTCTATTATAGTGTCTTTCATAATTGGCTTTTTATCATAGTTATTTAAGTATGTGCCTGCCTTGACTTTAAAATTTAGGTTATCAGGAATAGTTGCCGGAAGGGGTACCCCTTCCAGGGCCTGAGAGTGGGCTCTTGTCTAACACTCACAAATGAATTGTCCGAGGAGACACACGTAGTGACAAAGCAAGAGGTTTTTTTGGGAAGGGGCGCCTGGGCAGAGAGCAGCAGGGTAAGGGAACCCAGGAGTACTGCTTTGCCATGTGGCTCACAGTGTCTGGGCTTATGGTAATGGGGTTAGTTTCTGGGTTGTATCTGGCCAATCATTCTGACTCAGGGTCCTTCCTGGTGGCGTGCGCATCACTCAACCAAGATGGATTCCAGCAAGAAGGATTCTGGGAAGTTGGTAGGACATATGGGCTGGCATTTCCTCTCTCCTTTTGACCTTTCCCAAATTCTTCTGGTTGGTGGTAGCTTGTTAGTTCCATCTTCCTTACCAGGACATCTTGTTGTAAGGTAACTCATGCAACTTGTTACTATTGGCCTGGCCAGGGTGGGCGGTTTCCATCAGTTGTTCCCCTAACAGAATCATATATTGATTATATTTTGTTATGGATTTTGCACATAGTAAGTGATTAATAAGTATCCTTTGCTATATGGCAATTTAGTGGATCTTTACTGAACCACATTTATTCAATTTAGCCCTTTCTCTTTCTCACGTAGGGTTTGCTGTGTGAAAGCATCTTTCCCTTCTATTCATGTAAAACACAAAATGAAAAGGGAAGGTGTTCCAAGAGCCATAATTACGCCTCCTTAAAACATCCCCAGGAATAATCAGTGCTGTTACTCCACAGGATATTTTCTGTGAAAGTAGAAGCATTTTGTGTCTGGATTTCCTTATATATTCAACTATTCCCGTGACTGCGGATCAGGACATCCCCACAGCACAGGTCCAATCAAGGGAGCACTGTGTTTCTTCAGTTTGACAAGATACAGAGCAAGGAACGAAACAGAGAACAGGTCTCACTAAAAAGTAAAAAAAGTCTTCCTGATGTGTGTTGATGGAGGCAATGGCAGGTCAGGCTGTTCTGGGATTAATGCCTAATTACACAGGTGTGTGCTTCCACAGCACACACAGATGGCTAAGCACACAATCAGAATTTCTTCAGTAAAATGGAAAAGATGGGCTTCTTTTTAAGTAGAAAAACTTGTCAGAAATCAGCCTTTGAACTGTTGATCTCTTGGGGAACATCGTATGGATGTGCTGTTATATGTCTCTCAATATTCTCTTATATTTTTTCTTAAGTTGTAGGCAGGTAACCGTGCTGTGTAAGTTATTGACTCTGAAGATAAAACTAAATGCATGGGCTTACCTGGTGGCGCAGTGGTTGAGAGTCCGCCTGCCGATGCAGGGGACACGGGTTCATGCCCCGGTCTGGGAAGATCCCACATGCCACCGAGCGGCTGGGCCTGTGAGCCATGGCCGCTGAGCCTGCGCGTCCGGAGCTTGTGCTCCGCAGTGGGAGAGGCCACAGCGGTGAGAGGCCCGCGTACCGCAAAGCAAAACAAAAAACAACAGCAACAAAAAAACTAAATGCACATAATCAAAGAAAAGGTTGGAAGTTAAATATGACAAAAAATAAGAAGGTGTGCTGATAACATGTTAAATCGGTATGCATACTTATTAGTTAAAAAGGCATGTCATTCATACGAGCAAAAGTAATTAGTCTGTGCTTATCCATAGCACCATTTCTGGGACTACCTAAGGGAAAGTTGTTACTGGAAAATAAGGAAGAGTATGTTTAGAGGCCCTTCTAGTTTCGGGAAGAATAGCCCTTTTCTGCTATCAAGCCAGATTTTAGAGACGAGCATGGCTGTGTGATACATCTCACTAGAGTATAATCTGTACGTTACCCTACACCTCTTAATACACACAGTTTGTTAGTTTCTCCTATGCAATTCTTGTGAAGAAGAAAACAAAACACCCACAGCTGCCTTAGAGAGAACACTGTTTGATTCCATCGGAGGTGGAGGTGACAGTTACACTTCTGATAAGTAGGCGCATCTGCTGCAATTTCTCCAGGCTCAGAGTCAAGAGAATTGCCATTTCCTTGCCAGAGTCTTTGCCCTGACCTTTGCCTTGCTTGACCTGGCACATCTAGGTAGGGAAGAAGGAGGGACAGAAAAGGCGGAAGCAGGATACATCAGACTCAGACTACAGTCAGTATGGGATCTTTTATTCCCTGCCTAGCCATCGTCATATAGGGCTTTGCTCTGCTAAGAAAATTGTCTCCAAATGAAACAAAGCATGCTGTTTAAATAAACACTGGGTTCCTACAGTGACCGTCTTTGGAGTAATAATACCTAACAGGACTTAAAAAGGGAGACCATCCTCCCTGTTGAAACTACTGTGATACATCAGTCTTTGCTAGATTACACACCTCTTTTTTCCAGAACATCACCTGAGACACCCACCCGTACCCTATTATGTTTTAAAGAAATCAGTTACACAGACAGCAGTCTTATACGATTTGTTAATTTCATGAAATATATAGGTTTAACTGAAACCGTATTGATAGATGTCTTCTATATTTGAAGTATGAAATTATGATGGACAAATTTTTTTTTTCTCTGCACAGTTTTGCAAAGCTTATGTTTAGGCAGTATGACAAGGGTAATCTTTTACCTGACAGAGACATTTTAAATCAGTTTTTGCATCTGAAATAATGACTTGTACCTCATAGCAAATCAATGAATATTGCTAAATTTTGAAATAATATGGAGAAAAAATACCCAAATTTCCATCGACAGATGAATGAATACATAGATTATGGTATTCTAGTATAATGGAATATCACTTGGCAATAAAAAAAGAATGAACTATTTTAGATCCATACAAAAGCCTGGATGAATCTCAAAATAACTTTACTGAGAGGAAGAAGCCAGACTTTCACCCCCAAAAGGAGTACATACTATATGATTCCATTTTATAACTTTCTAGACAAAACAAACAAATCTCTAAGTACAGAAAAGCATATCAGTGGTTGACTGGGAGCAGAGAGTAGGATAGACAAAAAGGAGGGAATGAAAAAGCACAAGAAAAATTTGGGCAATAATGAATATGTCAGTATGTTGATTGTGGTGATAATTTCACGGGTATATATAAAGATCAAACCTTATTAAATTATACATTAAATATGTGCTGAGCCATTCCTTATATGTCAAGTGTACTTTAATAAGTCTATCATATTAATATCTTAAATATCATCAACAAATTCTTAATAGGAGTAAATAAAGCAAGTGAGGTAGAATCTCTCTTTGCAAGCTGTGTAATTTTTGAACTTTTAATATATACAAGATAAGAAGAATCCTATGGGTGGAGTCTTGACACAATGCTTATGGGTAAGAAGTAGGAATGGAGGCCTTTTCCTTATCAGTAATAGTACAACAAAGCAAGCAAATAAGGGTCACATAGGTAAAAAGCAACTTATGTTTAACAGACATAATATGGTTCAAAACATGATATTTGCAATAAGAATGAGAAAGGTAAAGAAATTACTAATTGAGCAATTTTGGGTAATAGCAAGTGAAGTATTTTTAGGCTGAGTTTTCTTGGTCTCTTATAAATCACATAGGCTAGGCCTATGTGTGCAGCCAACTGTGTTGTGAGAATATCTAACAAATTGAACATTACTTCAATGCAATACTGATTAAAAGCAAAAGAACCCCACCATTAAATGTATAACCAAGGAGGAAGTGTTTAGGAATAGCTAATTTGTTTACCATTTCATTTTTTCTTACCAAGGATATTTAAGAAGAAATCAGGGGCATCCAATTTACTTTCATAACTGTCATGGGCAGTGTTTTTCAGCAATCAAGCATTTGTTTAAAATATACCTGGTCTTTGTACTTAGTCTGTATTGACTACATAGATACAAAAAGCTGTCATGTTTATTTTTCTTCTTTAGTGAATTGTTAAGGCATCCTGCAGGTTTATGCTTTAGCAGGACACTTTTGCTAATCAAGCCATATAAACATATTAAAAAGATCCACAATGGGGCTTCCCTGGTGGCGCAGTGCTTGAGAGTCCACCTGCCGATGCAGGAGACGCGGGTTCGTGCCCCGTTTCGGGAGGATCCCACATGCCGCGGAGCGGCTGGGCCCGTGAGCCATGGCCGCTGAGCCTGCGCTCCGCAAATGGGAGAGGCCACAACAGTGAGAGGCCCGCATAACGCAAGGAAAAAAAAAAAAAAAAAAAAAAAAAAAAAAAAAGATCCACAATGACTTCTCAGTTATCGAGGAGATTATTCTGCCCATTATGTTCATCTCAATTTCCAAAAGCATGTAGATTATTTAGACCCACCTTTTGGAAGTCAGCATGTAAAGGTTCATTAGATAAAACTCAGATCAGTCACCTTGGAATTTTTCTGGTAGAATTTGGTGGGAGAAAACACAAGTGAAGTTTGGTGAAATCTTTAGTACGTATCAGTTGTCCTTGTAATATGCCATGGAACTGATATTTAAGAATGGGTATGTAGAGACCTGTGAAGGAAAAATGAGATGGTGAGCTTTTGAAGCAGTGATAAAACATTATAAGAATCTCTATGTTCATAATTTTTATGTGGAAGCTGCTCAACAAATAAATTAAGTCAAAACAAAAGAATGTGGCATTTCATTGCAAGAAATTGTATCCCAGTCTCTGCTGAGGTGAGGAATTCTTCCCTAATGGGCCACTGGCAGGCCAGCTTCTCTGTGTCTCAGGTGACTCTGGGCTGGATGGCAGCAACCCTCATCCCTGCAAGGATTTTTGACTCACTGTGTAAGGGGCATAAGGAAGCCCAGTAGCAATAGCCTCAGCATAATATGATTGTCTCTTTTGTATAGCCAGGAAAAAAAGGAAATTTGTCCAAAACACCCACAGCAAGCAAGATGCACTGCAAATAAGAAACTATCATTAGCAGAATGAGATATTAAATGAGAAAAATCCTTTGCTAACATTTGCTGATAAGTACAGACAGGATGAGTCAAGTGCTCACTTTAGCTTCTTCTGCTGCAGGGGCGCTTCAGGCACCAGTGCTCTCTCCTCATGCCTGGCGCACGACTTGCCTTGGCAGCCACAGCTAGCCTGGTACTTCGGAAAATACAAACCTACCTCCTTAAAGTAATAATAGAAATTTCATCCAGATGCATTTTTATCAAGGAGGCAAATAATATAGTAAAAATATGAAATTTTAAAATATTTTTATGTAATATAGGGAAAATTTAAAAACAATTACATTGTGAAAAGAGAAAATTTGTTTCTAAGGTGAAGGAAAATTCAAGAGAAAAAAAGAAAGATCTCTAACAAAATCTATTCTAGGTAGACTAAAACACTGAATGGAAAAACGTTAGTGAGATGCCTGAGGAAGCCAGAATATCTACTGTATATGTCATCTATATATATAACGTTTTAGTATGTTTGAAGAAGCTTTTCTTTCTTGTGTTTAGAATAGGATTTTTTCAAAATGATACTGTAGAACAAGAAGAAAATTGTCTTTTGATGTTTTCTACCTTTAGGTGAGGTAGTTTTCAAAGCTGCTCTTCTCAAATGCCTCCATTGGTCCTACCATGGTGCCCCATACCGTATCACTTTTTTAGAAGCTTCATTTACAGTGTAATATCATATAGAAAGTGTCTTAGTCTGTACAGGCTGCTATAACAAAATACTAGTGGCTTAAATGACCAGTACTTATTTGTCATAGTTCTGGAGGCTAGGAATCAGAGATCAAGGTGTCAGCATGGTTGGGTTCTGATGAGAGCATGCTTCCTGTCTTGTAAACAGATACTTTCTCTCTGTGTGTTCACAGAGTGAGAAAGAGATCTCAAATCTTCTGTTTTTATAAAGGCACAGATTCCATCATGAGGGCCCTACCCTCATGACCTAATCTAACTCTAATTACCTTCCAAAGGCCCACATTCAAATACCATAATATCGGGGATTCAGGCTTCAACATATGGATTTTGGGGGAACTCAAATTCAGTCAGTAGCAGAAGAGATAGGGACTAAGCTTAAAATAATTCATTTGGTTATTTATGTAAGCGAATAGCTGGGTTCTAAGGGAAGGGATGTTGTACAGGTACTGTTGAATGTGTAGCAGGCAAGGAGAGATAGGTAGATAGCCAGATAAAGGGAACTGCAAAGAGGTTGGGGAGGTGCTAGGAATATCAAGAACCTCGGAGGTTGCTGAAAGAGGGAAAATTGGATGGGAAAGGGAGCAGTCACTGATGATAAAACATTTTGTTTACTTACTAGCCTTGCTTAGGGAAAGCCCCATCATATGCATATTTTTAGATTTTTCAAAAGCTATTTCTTTCTCTGCACCCGGGCTGCCTGAGGTATTATTTAGAATTTTGGTGTTAGTCCTAATCACCACAGATAGACAGATACTAAATGTTCTCATTGTAGATACTGAAGCCAGACTAGTCTCTTCTGTGAACTCATATTCTGAATTTTCAAATGTCTAAAGAGCTGGGTATCAACAAAGCCCAGAATGAATAAATGAATGTGTGCATAAGTTAATTAATTTTTTAAACATACAAACAATAAATACAACTCCCAAAATATTTTGAAACACAGTCTGCAAAGACAGTTTGAAATTGGTTAGCAGAAATCAGTTTAGCTTAAAAGTCTTATGTTTTATTTGAGAAATGAAAGTGAGAAAGTTCAGAGACAATAGCTGTCACTTTCGAACATAAAGTATTAGAAGGGAAGTAGAAAGTTATCTAAAGTTCACAAACGTCTCCAGTCATCTACAATAGATGTTATTAATCATTTCCTAATGTTTGAAAAGGTGCAACTCATCTGAATTTCATGGGGAAAAATGACCTGTAAACAAACAAATAAATAGACCTGTATTGTAACTAGAAGAGAATAATTGTGTGTCCTAAAAGTTAAAGAATTATTACTACGAAGCTCTGTTTACTTTGTTAAAATTTATCTAATGTATTTCTTATGCACATTAAGTATTTTGACAGGCATCAGTTAATTTTGATGTTTCAAAATATTTCTGTTAGACTTTCAGCCCATTTGAATATGCTAGAAATTATGATATTAGGATACAGCAAATTTTGTTTGCTTTAAAGGAAGGGAAGAAGGCTTATTTTTACATAAAAGCTCTCATTTAGTATTTATTTTAATATTAAAACTTCTTACCACATTTTCCAGCACATGGCATTTTCTCAATAAACGTTGAATGAATGAGGTTAGGTCACATGTCACATATTATTTTCAGAGAATAGCAGCACCATGGCTTAATGACAGTGTTTTTCTAGTTTTTAAATAAGATGTGGCACTTCTATAGGCACTTGTTCTGAAAATTGTGTCATTTTGAAACTTACAACATCAAAGTTATTTGAAATCATTTTCCAAATAAAACAATGACAGAAGCAATGACACTAAGATGGTACCCAACTCTTTAACAAAATAATAATATTATAATCCTTCAGTCTGTGCTCAAGCAATCTCCCTTTAAAGGGAGATGTGTGTTGTGTGTAAGTACACTATAATGTCTCTTAAATTAGCATTGAGGTATGGCTAAAGCTACCATTGGAAGGGATTAATATATAATATATGATATTGATTCCAATTTCTAATATATACTATGAATATAGAACAATAATTATAATATAGAAATCATTTGAGAAAAAATTTAAACTCTTTTCCTCACCATTAAAATCTGAATGTTTACTCAAGAAAATGTTTTGAAGATGGCCTAAAAACCTTCAATTCACTAGAACAGGCAGCTTTCTTGTCTTCTACAAGTTTATGTTTGAATTATGCCATAGATAGTTATTGTTATTGAAGAAGGAAGGAGAGGAACGATTAGATCAGTGAATATTGTTATTATAAAATATGAGAAAATCAAGGCCTTGTTTGAGAATTCCTGCCCCTTGAGAAGTTATAAAACACCAAAGTCAGTTCTGTTCATCAAACTGAAATTACTGTGATGCAGAACTCTTCTTGAAAATTCCTAGCTTGTAGTTGAGATGGAGTCAGCATGATAAAATCAAAAATTAATTTCACAGATTCACCTGATAGAAAGTAAGGAATGTAGCCCACGTACTGATGTCCCCCCAATAGATTTCTTCTTCTTCTTTGATTTCTTCTTCGTCTCCTCATTTCTTTCTTCCTTATTTATTTATTTATTTTTGCCATTAAGAAATTACTAACAGTTGTGTGTTTTTAGAAGATACAGGGAAGCCTGAGGGGAGGGCTACAGGGCTCTCTCACTCATTTCCACACAATAGGAATGAAAACAGAAGGAACAACCATTCCAGTTTCTCCTTCAGAATCTTGGAGAACAACAACTACCTGGAGTGTCCTCTGTTGGTGGCACCTATGGGGAAGCGAACGCAGCCTCCCACACAGCATGAAAGAGGTGGCACTTATAAATGTGCTGTGGCACCCAGGGGAGGAATGGTGAAGCCAGACGAGGAAACCAGCTACTGTTGGCAAGATGGCAGCTCCGGGGACAGCAGGTCAGCCTAAGAGAAACAAGAGGGTCGAATGAGGCAGCCCCAGTACAAGTGGATCCAGCATGGAGTTTGGAGTCAGGTGGACGCACATTTATGACCCTGTTGTGTATCTTCTGAGTAGCAACTTACATGAGTTTCCTAAGTTCTCTAAACCTTAGTTTCTTCATTTGTAAAACTGAGATTACCATACCTATCACTCAGTGTTATTAGTTGATAACGTGTATTTTTTATGTATCAATGCATGGCAAATCAGCTCAAAATTTAGCAGCGTAAAATAGCAATCTCTGTTTATTAGCTTTTGTGATGTTGTGGGCCAGGCATATGAAAGTGGCTGAGCTGGGCTGTTCTCACCTGGGGTCTCTCACTTGCTTACAGTCAGTCCGGTGGCTAGAACTGGGGTCATTTTGGAGGCTTTCTCATTCACATTTCTGGTGCCTGGGCTAGGAGACAAACAGCAGGGACTGGAGAAGCTGGGGCTCCCCAGGCATCTCCCCTACCCCTGGGGGTCTCCCCACCTCGCCCTCCTGCATGGCCCTTGCAGGGTCACTGGATTTCTTACATAGTGGATCAGGGCGCCGAAGGAACACGTTCTGAGACAAAGAAACAGGTGCAACTGTATCACGTTGACTACTCTGGGCCGAAAGTCACACAATATCACTTCCACTGCCTTCTATTCACTAGAAGTGAGTTGCTACTACCAACCCATAATCAATAGGAGAAGAATTAGACCCCCCCTCTTTTTGAAGGAGTATCAAAAATTTGTGGATGTGCTTCAAAAGTACTGCACTATGTGAAATGCATGGTCTTCAATAAGTGGTGGCAATTTTTTTTTGTTTTGGTTGAGGGGTAGTTGATTTGCAATATTGCATTAGTGTTGGGTGTGCAGCATAGTAATTCAGTTTTTCTTTTTTTTGTAGATTATATTCCATTGTGGGTTGTTGCAAGATGTTGGATGTAGTTCCCCATGCTATGCAGTGGGTCCTTGTTGCTTTTCTAAAAAAAAAAAAGAAAAGAAAAAAGAAAAGAAATGACTAACAGGGTCTCTATCAGTCTATTTTACAAAAAATAACAACTTGTATTAACAGAGGGATATTTTGCCTCAAAATCATTCACAAACATGTACCAATATGCTGCTGCAAGATGACCATTTCCACTGAGGTGGAACCACCTCTGGTGAAACACCAGAGTGTATTTACTAGCAACTCTCCCTTTCTGGTGTGAACACAGGAAGATGTCTACAACAGGAAGGGAAAATGCAGATCTTCACGTTTTCCTTCAAAGAGTTAAAGCAGAATTTCTCTTGGCTATAACTGTGTTTTGAATTGTGTCTGAAGTTTTTTAAAGACTGGCTGTTCAGAAATTTCTCTTTGCATTACTTCAAGTAATACTTTACATAACTGGAAAAGTACTTTTACATAGCTGATAAAAATGCTCAGTTACTTTTTACAGTGGTTTCCAACTATTTTACCTTCATTACTGCGTTGGCATGTGGCAGGGCTGGCTTCATGGGTATGCAACCTGTGTAGTAGCACAGGGCCCAGTGCTCAGAAGGGCCCTGTGTTTGGTTTAATGTTTCATTGTCACAATTTTGGGATTCTTAATAGTTGTTTAACCAGGGATCCTGTGTTTTCATTTTGCGCTAGACCCTGTAAATGATGTGGCCAGTCCTGGCACCTGATCGGAAGTAGAGTGAGTTAAGGGTCTGGATGACCTTCAAAGACACCAGAGCAAAGTATGTTTGTCTATTTTGACAAGGCAATTAAGGATGGTATACGCAGCCAGGCTTTTTCAGAGCAATGTGCTGCCAATTTTCCTCACTGAATGCAAAGTAGGGTGGCTAGAGTAACCTGCAATAGGATGTGAAATTTTATGTTATACCAAAAGTTAAGGACCTCTGGAGACTGTGCACCAAACGGTACTAAACTTCTGTCTTATACTCTGCTGGGAGAGGGAAATGACTTATATGCAAATGAAGCTAGAGAAGCTGGGTATTACATGTAGCCGCTATATCTGAACATATGCCTGTCCACAGAGAAAGCCCACCAGTCCACACATACTGAGGGCAATGATGGTAGAACAATCCTGAAAATTATACTAATAATACTGCTTAATATTTGTATGACTTCTATAGATTATCTCACAGTAATGATCCTAATTGAGGTTTACTATAATTCAATATTAAATTCATAGAAGCTGAGTTGCCAAAAGTCATATAGTGAGTAAGTTGAGGTAAACTTTAAATATGGGTATTCTAAATCCATGCCCAGTGCTATGTTTATCTGTCTGCTTCACTGGTTATAAATCTTTGAGCCTCTAGCTAGGAGGCTGCCCACATAATGGGATTTTATTGAAGCAGATGAAGTAATCTTTTGGCTGCCAGTGAGGGCCTCATCTCTAAAGAATCCCAAGACAGAACATCATGTAGGTAGTGGGAAGGGAAATAGAGCACCAAAAATATGGCAGGAAAAGAAGGGCAGAAGGGAAAGACATGGTAAGGAAGGCACTGAAAAGTGAAGTTGAAAGAAACACTTATGGTCATTTTATCAATCTCATACTTCTCTCTCTATCCGACCTGATGAAAAATCCCCCTCAACAGATGCTGAAAAGATGAATTTTCACTTCAGAAACATGTACAAATGAGCACTTTATCTCAAAATACCAGATTCCATTTCATTCTTAAAGACCTCTATTTGAAAGTTCTGACTTAAGTTAAACTGAAATTTGATTTGATGTGAATTTGAATTAAATATGGTCTCTGCTCTCAACTCTTCAGTCATAAACACGTAATTTCAATACACATGATAAAAGTCATAGCAGTGAAATCCACAAAAACATTTTAGAAAAGCATATTGCTGGAAATGCTTGACAGAGTTTCACAGAGCACTTTCTCTTTGTCATAGGCTGTGAAAAATGGCAAATTATAAAAATGGAGAACACAGAAGTTTTCTACTAACCCTAATGACTTTTGTCCCTAATCCACATATATTTTTTTAATGTTTAAAAACTCTAGCATATGGGGCTTCCCTGGTGGCACAGTGGTTGAGAGTCCGCCTGCCAATGCAGGGGACACGGGTTCGTGCTCCGGTCCCGGAGGATCCCGCATGCCGCGGAGCGGCTGGGCCCATGAGCCATGGCCACCGAGCCTGCGCGTCCGGAGCCTGTGCTCTGCAACGGGAGAGGCCACAACAGAGAGGCCCGCGTACCGCAAAAAACAAACAAACAAACAAATACTCTAGCATATCTCTTGTTGGTATTCTCCTTTTTAGATTAATCAATCAACTCAAAAAATTCCTTAAATACTGTGTGTGGCATCCACATCTGCTCCTCAAAATATATGCTTCTCTTTCCTTTCATCCTATAGATTATTCTCTAGTTCTTTACTGTCCCTGTTAATGTGAACCCCCAAGGCCTAAACTCACTTCATCATATATATTCTGCTCTTTGCTGCAAAAAGACCTCATTCCCTGTGATGGGAGCATTTTCTCACATACTAAGCGTGCATTAGAGTTTGTGTCAGCAGCATCATTATTTTCTTGGCTTATGCTGAACCTATATTTTGATCAATGCCAGATGGAGCGGGTGTCCCACAAAAGCATATACTTGGAAATTTAAGACAAAAGTTTCGTTTTCTCTCCTTAGTTTTGACCTAAATAAAAAAATGTTGACATTGTTGCCTAGTAAATTAACTTTTTCCCCATCTTGTTGCACTTAAAAATTTGATAACTCTGCCTTCAATGGTTTTTTTATGTTTATTTATTTTCTTATTAGTCATCCATTTTATACACATCAGTGTATACATGTCAATCCCAACCTCCCAATTCATCACACCCCCACTCCCACCCCACCACCGCTTCCCCTGCTTCGTGTCCATATGTTTGTTCTCTACATCTGTGTCTCAATTTGTGCTCTGCAAACCGGCTCATCTCTACCATTTTCTAGGTTCCACATATATGCGTTAAGATATGATATTTGTTTTTCTCTTTCTGACATACTTCACTCTGTATGACAGTCTCCAAATGCATCCATGTCTCTACAAATGACCCAATTTCGTTCCTTTTTATGGCTGAGTAATAGTCCATTGTATATATGTACCACACCTTCTTTATCCATTTGCTTGTCGATGGGCATTTAGGTTGCTTCCATGACCTGGCTATTGTAAATAGTGCTGCAATGAACATTGGGATGCATGTGTCTTTTTGAATTATGGTTTTCTCTGGGCATATGCCCAGTAGTGGGATTGCTGGGTCAAATGGTAATTCTACTTTTAGTTCTTTAAGGAACCTCCATACTGTTCTCTATAGTGGCTGTATCAATTTACATTTCCACCAACAGTGCAAGAGGGTTCCCTTTTCTCCACACCCTCTCCAGCATTTGTTGTTTGTAGATTTTCTGATGATACCCATTCTAACTGGTGTGAGGTGATACCTCATTGTAGTTTTGATTTGCATTTCTCTAATAATTAGTGATGTTGAACAGCTTTTCATGTGCTTCTTGGCCATCTGTATGTCTTCTATGGAGAAATGTCTGTTTAGGTCTTCTGCCCATTTTTGGATTGGGTTGTTTGTGTTTTTAATATTGAACTGCATGAGCTGTTTATGTATTTTGGAGATTAATCCTTTGTCTGATGATTCATTTGCAAATATTTTCTCCCATTCTGAGGGCTGTCTTTTCATCTTGTTTATGGTTTCCTTTGCTGTGCAAAAGCTTTTAAGTTTCATTAGGTCCCATTTGTTTATTTTTGTTTTTATTTCCATTACTCCAGGAGGTGAATCAAAAAATATCTTGCTGTGATCTATGTCAAAGAGTGTTCTCCCTATGTTTTCCTCTAAGAGTTTTATAGTGTCCAGTCTTACATTTAGGTCTCTAATACATTTTGAGTTTATTTTTGAGTATGGTATTAGGGAGTGTTCTAATTTCATTCTTTTACATGTAGCTGTCCAGTTTTCCCAGCACAACTTACTGAAAAGACTGTCTTTTCTCCATTGTATATCCTTGCCTCCTTTGTCATAGATTAGTTGACCATAGGTGCATGGGTTTATCTCTGGGCTTTCTATCCTGTTCCATTGATCTATATTTCTGTTTTTGTGCCAGTACCATATTATCTTGATTACTGTAGCTTTGTAGTATAGTCTGAAGTCAGGGAGTCTGTTTCCTCCAGCTCTGTTTTTTTCCCTCAAGACTGCTTTGGCTATTTGGGGTCTTTTGTGTCTCCATACAAATTTAAAGATTTTTTGTTCTAGTTCTGTAAAAAATGCCATTGGTTATTTGATAGGGATTTCATTGAATCTGTAGATTGCTTTGGGTAGTATAGTCATTTTCACAATATTGATTCTTCCAATCCAAGAATATGGTATATCTCTCCATCTGTTGGTATCATCTTTAACTTCTTTCATCAGTGTCTTTTAGTTTTCTGCATACAGGTCTTTTGTCTCCCTAGGTAGGTTTATTCCTAGGTATTTTATTCTTTTTGTTGCAATGGCAAATGGGAGTGTTTCCTTAATTTCTATTTCAGATTTTTCATCATTAGTGTATAGGCATGCAAGAGATTTCTGTGCATTAATTTTGTATCCTGCAACTTTACCAGATTCATTGATTAGCTCTAGTAGTTTTCTGGTGGCTGTGTTGCTGTCAATTTCCTCTTTTAGAGCTGTTAGCAGTTGCCTTATGTATTGAGGTACTCCTATGTTGGGTGCATATATATTTATAATTGTTATATCTTCTTCTTGGATTGATTCCTTTAACATTATGTAGTGTCCTTCCTTGTCTCTTGTAACTTTCTTTATTTTAAAATCTATTTTATCTGTTATGAGTATTGCTACTCCAGCTTTCTTTTGATTTCCATTTGCATGGAAATTTCCTTCCCCTCACTTTCAGTCTGTATATGTCCCTAGGTCTGAAGTGGGTCTCTTGTAGACAGCATATATATGGGTCTTGTTTTTGTATCCACTCAGCAAGCCTGTGTCTTTTGGTTGGAGCATTTAATCCACTCACATTTAAGGTAATTATTGATATGTATGTTCCTATTACCATTTTCTTAATTTGGGGGGGTTTGTTTTTGTAGGTCCTCTTCTTCTCTTGTGTTTCCCACTTAGAGAAGTTCCTTTAGCATTTGTTGTAGAGCTGGTTTGGTGGTGCTGAATTCTCTTAGCTTTTGCTTGTCTGTAAAGCTTTTGATTTCTCCATCAAATCTGAATGAGATCCTTGCTGGGTAGAGTAATCTTGGTTGTAGATTCTTCCCTTTCATCACTTTAAGTATATCATGCCAGTCCCTTCTGGCTTGTAGAGTTTCTGCTGAGAAATCAGCTGTTAACCTTATGGGAGTTCCCTTGTATGCTATTTGTCATTTTTCCCTTGCTGCTTTCAATGATTTTTCTTTGTCTTTAATTTTTTTTAATAGCTTTTTTTTTTTTAGATGTTGGGGGTAGGAGTTTATTAATTAATTTATTTATTTTTGCTGTGTTGGGTCTTTGTTTCTGTGCAAGGGCTTTCTCTAGTTGTGGCAAGTGGGGGCCACTCTTCATCGCGGTGTGCAGGCCTCTCACTATCGCAGCCTCTCTTGTCGCGGAGCACAGGCTCCAGACGCGCAGGCTCAGTAGTTGAGGCTCACGGGCCTAGTTGCTCCACGGCATATGGGATCCTACCAGACCAGGGCTCGAATCCATGTCCCTGGCATTAGCAGGCAGATTCTCAACCACTGTGCCACCACGGAAGCCCTGTCTTTAATTTTTGCCAATTTGATTACTATGTGTCTCAGCATGTTTCTCCTTAGGTTTATCCTGCCTGGGACTCTCTGCGCTTCCTGGACTTGGGTGGCTATTTCCTTTCCCATGTTAGGGAAGTTTTCGACTATAATCTCTTCAAATGTTTTCTCCGGTCCTTTCTCTCTCTCTCTTCTCCTTCTTGGGCCCTGATAATGCGAATGTCGTTGCATTTAATGTTGTCCCAGAGGTCTCTTAGGCTGTCTTCATTTCTTTTCATTCTTTTTTCTTTATTTTCTTCCGCAGCAATGAATTCCACCATTCTGTCTTCCAGGTCACTTATCTGTTCTTCTACCTCAGTTATTCTGCTATTGATTCCTTCTAGTGTATTTTTCATTTCAGTTATTGTATTGTTCATCTCTGTTTGTTTGTTCTTTAATTCTTCTAGATCTTTGTTAAACATTTCTTGCATCTTCTCAATCTTTGCCTCCATTCTTTTTCTGAGGTCCTGGATCATATTCACTATCATTATTCTGAATTCTTTTTCTGGAAGATTGCCTATCTCCATTACATTTAGTTGTTTTTCTGGGGTTTTATCTTTTTCTTTCATCTGGTACATAGCCCTCTGCCTTTTCATCTTGTCTCTCTTTCTGTGAATGTGGTTTTTGTTCCACAGGCTGCAGGATTGTAATTCTGCTTGCTTCTGCTGTCTGCCCTCTCTTCAATGTTTTTAAATTGAAAAAAAAAAATCATAAAGAAAAAATTTGTATTTCTCTTTCCTTCTTACAAAGATTTTGAAAATCTGAGATTCTCTCTACTGTAGTGAACACTTTCTATGGTTTTATATTTGCTAGCATTGGTCACATATTTAGAATTTTCTTTTTTGAAGCTTCAATCTTCAAGTCATACCCAGGGGAAGTTCCAGGTTTTATGGGACTTGAAACTTGTACAGCTGGGGATGGGTGTCTTCTTTAAGAAAAGTAACATAAAAAACCTTACTTTAAAAAATTTTATAGGACTGTGAAAGTAGCCCATTCAGGGGCATCTGAAACTTGAGATTAATTAGGTTCATGGTGATTACACTTCTGGCTATGCTCCTTTCAGATTCTCTAGCCAAAGAACCATAGCTGAGTTTTGGCTGACCATTTTGAAAGTGCCCAGATTGTCTAGCATATATTATCTGTTCAGTATGGCAGTCTGAGCTGATTCAAAAGCCAACTTCAACTCATGGACATGATAGAAAAAAACAGAATTAAAGTGTTTTAGAATGCATCAGCCATCTTGAAACTAACAAAAGAAAATTGTCTTATGGTTGAGATGAAGATGGAAATCAATTCACAAACATGTATCAATAGTCACAAAGGCTGCCACTTGAAAGAAAGTTAGGCTAAAAACAGCACCAATCAGTTCTGGGAAGCAGCATGGAAGATTGCCCCCAACTCAGTATTCAATGTGTCAGAGAACTACTCCTCTGGCTCATACTAACCTTGAGACTAGAATCTGAATTCATACCAACCGTGTGTTTCAGGTATTTTTAAGACCAAAAACCAAAACAACAAACAAACAAAAACAAGCAAACAAAACAAACACAACAAAACTTGTCCTGTACCAGTGATATCTGTGATATTAGGCAAAAGCATTATGGTTTGGCTCTATTGAGATGCTTCCACAAACCTAGACATATGAAATCCTCAGAAAAATCATTGCAGTGAGATAGAGTCAAAACTTACAAATCAACCAAGGAAAGAAGCCACCACAGTGGGGCTCAGTTCATAAAACACATGAGAAAATTTGAAGCCCATGCATGACCTTGAGACACTAGAATAATCTGAGTGAAAGGTAAAATATCCAAATGATTAAAAAGATGAATATAGATCAACGGGCAAGAGTAGTATGAATAAAAAGAAATAGGAATAATTGAGAAAAGACCCAATATATAGTATACAAATAATATAGTTACAGGAAAAGTAATCTCAATAGATGGGTTGAACAATAGACTGAAAAAATAATTGTGTCTGAAGATAGACCTGAGCACTTCTGCAGTATAAACAAAAAATTAAAGAGAAGGGAAACATGAAAAAAAGAGGCTAAAAAATCTGGGCATATAATACAAGGAAAGCATGAAAAAAGAGGCTAAAAAATCTGGCCATATAATAAAAAATTTTAGCCTGCATCTAGTAGGAGTTTCAAAAGGAAAGAGGAAAAATTAGAGAAGTAACATTTAAAGTCACAATGATAATGGTAAGAGCAGATATACTTGCTTTACTCCTCATGTTGATGAAAAAGCTTCTAAATGTTCATCATTAAGTATGTTGTTGGCTATAGAGTTTTGACAAATAATGTTAAGAAGTTTGTTTCCTGTTACTGTTTGCTGCCTTTTTTATTTTAATGATGATTGCAAGCAAAATTTATTTTAAGATTTTTCTGTCCCTTTTGAGGTGATCATATGCATTCTTTACTCTCTTAATGAGCTGTGAGAATAGACTGTTTTGCAATCCTGATAAGTAAATTTTTAAACATTGTTAGAATCAATTTACTAATACAATTTAATGTATCGCAGGTTTTGACTGTGAGATTACCCTAGAATTTTTTTGTACTGCTCTTGTCCAATTTTAGGGTTTTAGTTACATGAGTGTCATAAAATGAATTGGATAACTTTCCCTTCATTATATCCTCTGGAAAAGGTTGTAAAGGTCAGAGATAAACTGTTTGGGAAGATTTGCTAAAACTTGCCTGTAGTAGCATCTAGACTTGGTGTTGCTGGAGAGTGGAGAAAGGGGAGAGAATTTGACTACCTATTCCATTTATTTAGTGCCTGTTGATCCAGAGTTCCAATTGTTTCTTGAGATAATTTGGTTATATGTTTATTTATTAATTTTTAGAAAATATCTACCATATACATTTTATAATTTATTGGCATTAAATCATTCATTGTTTAAAAATAATTACTATTTTATTATATAGAGAGAGACATACAGTCACATACACACACACATGCACTATAGTACATATGCATGCATATAGGTATAGTCCATATACAATGTGTGTGTGTATAGATATGTGGGGGTCAGTGTTTCTCTCTTTGAACAGTTTTGCTTGAATTTTGTCTCTTTCATTTCATTTTTAAACAAAATTTGATGTTAGACCTCAAAATCAATTTTCCACTTGTTCTAGAAAATCATCATCCATGTCCTTTCTCTGCCCATGTGTTTAGAAATGTACATGCATAATACTACTACTTGTGAATTTCTATTCACTGCTTCTCAACACCCCACCCCTCACTGTGCTTCTACTCTACTCCTCTGGGAAACCCTCCAGACTCTTCCTTGCCCAACTCTGGGAGCTCCATCCACTATGCTGTCATTACCTCCTGTCCTGGACTCCATTACTGTAAACAATGTATTTAACTGGCTTGCTTTATCTAAATGCAAGTCTCCTTATTACATTGTAATGTTCTTGGGACAAGTGCAGTAACTTTTGTTTGTGGGCTTTAAATCCCCACCATGTGTTTAGTATAGAGTAGGCATTGAATAAATTAGTTTGAATTCTTAACACTAACTTGTTAATTCTTTTCACAAGAAGCAGGAGAAAAATTAGTGATTTGAATATTTTTTGACAAGTCAGAAGAGGTTGACTTATTCTTCTAAGAAGATAGAACACTTGCCAATTTGACATATCAGGCCCTTTTACTGATTTATAATTTATCATTTTCTAGAAGAAATTTCAGCAGCTGTATCACACCTAGATATGTCTGCTTCCAAAGCCTTTAGAAGAGATTCCTCAAATAGTATTATAAATTTCCTTCTATGGTGGTGACAGTATTCCTGCCTTTCCCTGTGAATACAGAGATCATACTATATTCTCTGAAGCATGAAATAGGGCTTCATTGTTCATTGTTTAGACTCATCATCTTTAAGAAGAGACTTAATGCTTTTTAGAACCCATCAAAGTCTTGTATTCATTGTCTCATTAAGTCATGTTCTCCTGCTTATACAAGTTTTATATCTTTGATTTAGCACTCTTTTTCCCCTGATGAGTATCGATTTAGTTAACAGAAAATGTACAGTTGGAAAAGTCTTTTCTTTTAGGCATTTTCTCCGACTATGGGGATTTGCAAATCCTCTCTATGGGCTTCCCTGAAATTAAAGTAACAAGACCAATTTCAGTTACTTTAACAAATAGATATTTTAAATGCTTAATTAAATTCACTTATTTAAACAAGAACATATGATATGATTCTGAAAAAAAATTAATTGCGTGATGTGGTGGTCTGAGCAGATTTCCAGTCCATCTTCTTCTTGCTGCCTTTGCTGAAGAATTGCCAAACTGACCTTGATCTCCAGACTGAGTCCAAGAAGCAGACCAGAGATGTGGTTGGCATTCCGTGATGTGGTGGTGTGCAGTCTGCCATCTTGAACCCATGACTTCCACGTGGTCTGTGTCTGAGGCAGTTGTACAGGTTTTAGAGGCTGATACTTAAGATGTTCCTCTAGGCCAATGACTCAATGGTTAAAGCTCTAACAATTAATAAAGAAGAGATGAAGCAAGCTATTGCCTCAACTCTAAACAAAGAAAGTGTGAGATTTGCAACTACCACTTGTAAAATTAGGTGCCTTTCCAAGTGGGCCTAGAGAGCAGAGGATTAAGAATAAGAGAAAATATATCACATATAGAGACCCAAAATACTCACTTTTATATCTTTTTCTTCCATAAAAATACTTTATATATTTTTCATCATTTTATATTTATACTGACACTTTTGCTGCTTCCTAGATCCAGAACAGATTTAAATGGTGTGTGTGTGTGCGTGTGTGTGTGTGTGTGTGTCTACGTGTATGTATATACTTACATGTACAAAGAGTCTGAAGCAGACCTTGCTGACTACTATATTACCCCTCCCTTTTTGCTCAAGCAGGGAAACCAGTTTCAGAAGCTATGAATCATTATCACATCAGACAGGAGCATAAACATAAAACATGCCCTTCAGTTCCTTCTATATCTACAATTCTTTGCTCCTTCATGCATTCAGGAACATTTCCTGGAAACTACCATAGAATATCTTTTTTCCAGACAGCTGCTGGTAGCTCTCAAGAGCTCCTAAAATGCATGAATTTAACATTCCAAGCACTACCTTTTGTGTACCTAGAGCAGCATTCCAAGAATGATTCTGTTGCTGACCACTTTCTCTTACAACTTATAAACAAAGAGAATCTAACACAATTCAGCTGTTCTTTCTCAACTGTTTTATCAGACAGAGCAAGCCGAAAAAAATTAGATATGTAATCTTTTCACAAATTGCTATGCTTACATCTAAATTACAGTGTTGCTTGGGAAAATGGGAACAAAGCACAAAAAGAGGAAAAGGAGAACAAAGGAAGTAAAAAGTGAGAGGAATCATGAAGGATACTTCAATAACATCAGATTGGAAGTAGGTTTAATAAGAACCAAAATCATGAGAGTCTAATGTGAGGATATAATTTATTCAATTTAGAATAATTTCTTTCAAATACATGTGAAAAAAAGGGTACGATCAAAATTTGATACATTTATGAAAGTTACAATGGGGATACAGACTGACTTAGTCATTACATCCCAAGATACTTGAATGAGGGAATAAGGTTTGACGTTTCCAAGAAGAATATTTGGGAAAGATAAGAGGATGCTCAAAATCTACTGGCATTTAATAAATGTATTGAGTGATTAAAAACTAGAATAAATAAGAATAGACATTAGAACTATTTCAAAAAAGTAATGATCTATATTGTTATGGTTTGGTTGTGTCCCCTCTCAAAATATGTTGAAATTCTAGCATCTGTGAATGTGACCATATTTGGGAACTGGGTCTTTACAGATGTAATCAAGTTAAGATGAGTTCATCCTAGGCTAAGGTGGGCCCTAATCCAATAACTGATATCTTTATAAGATGAGGAAATTTGGATACACACACAGAGAGGAGTATGTCATGTGAAGAAACAGAGATACACATGCTCAGGGGGAAGATGATATAAAGACATACAGAAAGAAGGCCTTGTGATGATAGAGGTAGTATTGGAGTGATGCATCTATTGATACAAACCAAGGAATGCCAAGGATTGCCAGCAACCATGAGAAGCTAGAAAGAGGCAAGGGAGAATCATCCCCTAGAGCCTTCAGAGAAAATATTGACACTGCTGGCAACTTGATTTTGGACTTCTAGCTTCCAGAGCTGTGATGCATTTCTGTTATTTCAAGTCACTCAGTTTGTGGTAATTTGTTACAGCAGCCCTAGGAAGCTAATACATATAGATTATATTTAGAAAATTTAGGTACACCTATGATTTAAATGCAATCTCAAAATTGAGATTATAAAAAATTGACATATTTCTATGCTAAAGAACAGGTGCCTTGGGGCTTCCCTGGTGGCGCAATGGTTGAGAGCCTGCCTGCCGATGCAGGGGACACGGGTTCGTGCCCCGGTCTGGGAAGATCCCACATGCCGCGGAGCAGCTGGGCCTGTGAGCCATGGCTGCTGAGCCTGCGCGTCCGGAGCCTGTGCTCCGCAACGGGAGAGGCCACAACAGTGAGAGGCCCGCGTACCGGAAAAAAAAAAACCAAGAAAACAGCGGCATGTGGGATCTTCCCGGAATGGGGCACGAACCCGTGTCCCCTGCATCGACAGGCGGACTCTCAACCACTGCGCCACCAGGGAAGCCCCAGGTGCCTTTTACAAAGACCAAGTGATAGATTATTGAATGATCTGAGTCATTGCATATGTTTGTGTTTTTGCACTTTGATATACAACAAAAATGGGATAAATGGAGAAAAATGATAGCATCTATAATTTTAAAAAGAGGGTAGAAGGAGGAGATGGCTTGAGAAGTAGGAAGAGGGAGAGGAGAGAGAGAGAGACAGAGTTTGGGGAAGGAGAAGATGCATGTGAGAAATCAGATGTTGATTGAGGGTTTGCTGAGAAAGCTCAGGCAGGTTGATGGGTAAATAAACAGGATGGGTAGAAAATATGTTTCCAAAGAGCAAAAAATAGACCCTGATCTGATTCCTTACACAGCCAAACAGAATGAATTATTATTTCCCTTTTATTTCATTAGTGTTCATTTTGCTTGTTTTTCTGTATTTTTAAATCATCCATGTAAACCTTAGGGAGGGAGATACTATCTCTTTATCAAGCTTCAATTTTATGCAGACCCACCATGCCCACTTGAAGGAGATAACCAGGGCCAACTCTCTATTCTAGCCAAGAAAGGCTCTGGTTCAGGGAGAATGACAAAGGAATATAATTTCGCTAATTAGATTAGAATCTTATCACTTTTTGGAAGCTTTTCCTCCAGGTACAGCAGATAACTTTGCTTATCCAGAAATTTAAGACCAATTAAAAACAAGTTGCTTGAATTACCACTTTAGTTATTTATTCCCTTGCTCCTCACAAGTTGTCAGGAATGTATTTAGGAACTCAGTCATTGGACTATTTATTGCAAGTTACTATCTCTGGCAGCTGATCTCTGGCAGGTAGAAAGAGGAAAATCATTGGATGTTAAAAAAAAGTTTGATTCAAGGCAAAATTGTGAATATTTTTATTTTTGAATATTCCTTAGAAGTTAGGAAGTAGACTAGGCAGGGAGGTTCTTCTTTATGCAGTTAGTCTCCAGTTTTTATTGAGAAGGCCATGGGGGAATTTTAGGCCCACTCCCTGCTCCACAGACTCCAAAAGGCTTCTGGTCACTTTACATGAGGAATGAGACCTCTGCCAGGAATCACCAACAGGAGCACAGAGTGAATCAAAATGACCAGCGGTCACTTAAAGCCCATTCCCTTTGCACCATAAGAATTCTCTTGATGTCATCATGTGTGTCCTCAGAGGCGAGTGGTCATTACTTCTTGATTTCTTTCTCTCTTGGCATATAGTTTCAAAGATCACTGAGCCCTCTCCTAGTCTATACCATAATTATAGTGAGGCTTCTCAGTAAAAACTTAGAGGTGAATTTTTTGGGGGCCCCAATAAATGGGTATTTTTTTAGATAATTTCTTAGACCTATCTAGCCATGCTTCTTAATACATCTCTCTTCTTTGACTGTATATCACGTGGCCTTTCTTCTTTGATGTCATGAAACTCATCTGTCTCAAGGTCTCATACACGCTGACCTTCTGTTCAACACACTCCCATCTGATCTTCTACTCACCTTTCAGGTATCATTCTCATCCCTGTCACTATCCCCAGCCCAGCAAAGTTATAACTTTTATGTGCATTGGACCATTTCAAAATGCTATTTTAAAAATGAATAAATACTTATTTGTGTAATTGTGTGTTGAATAGATGTCTTCTCCACAACATATAAGTCCACAGCACAAGGACTGAGGGTCTTTTCTAATTTGAGCATCCTGTCTGATGGCAGAACTGTCATAGGCAATCAATAATGCTGGGGATGGCATGATCTCACCTTAGAGAGACCCCCCACAGAGATCTCTAGTTTAAAGATGCTTCATTGCAGTTTAGGGCTTCAAATTCCTAGGTCCTCGTGCTGTCAGTGGGTGCAGGGATGATGGGTGCGTGCATTACAATGCTACCTACAAGTTCTGGACCAAACACAACAAATTTTTTCTGAAAAAGGCCAGGTAGTAAATATTTTAGGTTTTGCAGTCTCTGCTTCAACTACTCAACTCTGCCTTTGTAGTGTGAAAGCAGCCGCAGATAAAACCTAACATGAACAAGTGTGGCTGTGTTCTAATGAAGCAATTTATAAAGCAAAAAGGCCAGGGACAGTGATCTGTGAGCCACAGTTGTCCAAATCCTGTTCTAGATGGTAATTTCTTCACTAAAGATTTTAATACCTGAAAGACACTATAGATAGCTATACCTGTTCTGGTCTATTCCTGTTCTCTAGTATAACTACATCTCACTATGTTATAGAAGAAACAATACAGACATTTGTTTATGTGGGAGGAATGCAGTGATGCTCCTTCTATCAATTTTATTCATAATAACTTAACAATTTGTTTCAGAGAGTCACATAACTCCAAAATACTTTCACACGTGTCACTGCAAAACAGCTTTGATAAGTTTTCATTAAACCTTTTCTTTATTCTATTACTTTTTATATTACATCCTATGCTATTTATTGCTTTGCTATAAAGATCATCTGTTGTTGCTTATTCCAAGTGTTAGGTAGAATTTATAGGACTGATAGGAAATAATTTTTGACAGATATGGGATCAAACAGAATCATTCAAAACCATTTACCTTCCCTATAAATTAAAGCTGGGTGGCTACTGTTAAAGAATTGCTCCCATCTCCATTAACAACCTCCATCTCCTACTCAGTCGGCTGTGTACATTGTGGATGTTTTGAGCCAAGCTCCAACATCACTTACAAGCCTGATATGTCAGACTAATGTGAACGCTGACCATTTGCACTCACAACATGCCCACAACACGTGCATTATCAAGGGGAATTAATTGTTAGCAATGAATTCAACATTCAGCCTTTAACATTTTTATTCTGCCAGGGAGGCCAGAGAATAAATCTATTCTTTCAAGCAGGCTATTACTAATCTCTGGCTTTCACAAATGGCGAACAGTCACCAAATCCAGCTGGCAGCACATATTCATTTAAAGACTAATAAGGAGAATTACCCATATTAGTTAAAGTGTGTTCTTCATCATGGGTAAATCTTTCCAGAACTATTGTAGGAATTGTATTGGAGTATGTGGAACAAATTGACTTGTTCTAATTGTTATCTAAAGGTGAGGCATTGAGAAAAATTTCCAAAATACATTCTGGCAATCATTTCAGCTTCATTTTGGGAAGAACATAATCTTGCAATAGATATTATTTAACTGTTTTTTTTTTTTTGTAAAGAAATACATTAAAAAACGCTTCAGTCTTTTGTGTGGTCAGATTCAGAGATGTCTCTTTACTTTCTATGTGTTTATATTAGGATTTTAACTGTAATGGGTTCAAATGCATGAAGGAGGAATAGAAATAGGAAGCAGGCTTCAAAGAGCAGAACCTGAGAACATATGATGGAGAAGTAATTCTAGGGGACTTGTCCTCTACACTCCAATTTCATCACGTAGGGAAAATGCTTCCCTTGCTCTGTCCCTTTTTAATCATACCAATCTGGTTGTCAGCATTCCTCAAATTATGCAAACTTAGAAGAATCCATTATTATAGTGTACTTCTGAGTGTCTTAAAAGAGAAAAGGGATATTAAACCAAAGACATACTATATCAAGTATCATAGCTGCTGAATATCTACAAAGCCATCTTAGGAATCCCATCATACTTTTGAAGTTTTTATTGGTAGATACTTTGTTATGTTTCTCTGGTTGATTGGAGAAATGATCATTGATTCATGGTTGTGACATCTGATTTCCCTCATGTCTAGTCTAGCATCTTCCCCGAGTTCTAACCTTCCTTTCACAGTATTTTGTGGAAATTATTGAAGAGTTGATGCTTCAGCGGCAATTTTGAAATTGGCTCCACTCTTCAATGACTGTGACGTGGAAGCTACAGTTGATGTGCACCTGCAGTTTGCCACCAGCAGGCATATTCTGCCATTTCTAAGATGCAAATCGCTAATTGCATTCACAGGTGGTAAGATCAGAGTGAAGTTCAATTATTTCTGAATTTCTGTGCTCCTATTGGATGCAGGAACTGTCAAGTGATACAAAAAGACTCATCTTGCTCAAAATGAGGGGTGTAACAACAGCACCAAGGGCTATGAAATGAAATTCTCCATCTGACATTGGTTTTCACAGATTCACCTTTAATAGTTTGGTATAGTTTTATTAAATATTATTTTACGCTCCTGAGCATTAACTTTCTACATTTCTCTGAGACTTTACTGCTAGTTTACATAAACTCAACTAATACTTACTGAGGCTTTCTTATATTTGTTTGTTTAAATGTATACAAATAGAAAATGCAATACTCTAGAATAAAGAAAAGTCATATATTAAGAAACAAGGTAAAAGACTATACTTAAGTAACTTTAGAATATTTAATTATTATTCAGTCAAAGCTTCATTATTGCTACTTATTTGAATTTGCACTTTTGTATGTGAGGAAATGAAATGGCTAAAATGTTCAGTATGTCAGAGAGTGGACCAGCCTTGGATATTATATGGTCTTGACTCTTCCACGTGTTTCCATGGTCATCATGCTTTATGTGGTCCCAAACTCCTTAGCTCATCCAAATTAACTTTCTCAAAGTTTTCCCCAAGCACTTCATTTTATCTCATAACTTCATGAATGTAGAGGGGCTGATTTCTTACAATAATGTGTTTTTCTTCTCTATTTCTCCTATTCATCCTTTAAAATTCATATTTAATGTCACTTCTTATGAGCAGTGATTTCTGCCTGCTCTAGCTGAGTTAGGGATCCCCTCTTTGTTCTCATTATGTCCTATGTTTATGCTTTTCACAGCACCTATTTCGCCATATTTAAACACTTTTTCTTGCCTTTCTCTATACCTGACTATGATTTCCTTGAGGGTAGATATTGTGTTGTTCTTATTTCCAGATACCCAGTGAGTAATATGTAGAAACATTTATTGTATACATGGCTTATGGAGTTCACCACAAGGCTGTTTAGTTGCAGGGAAAGAATCACCTAGGGAAATAATGCTTTTTCTTGACTATGAAAACCTAGTGCCACATTTTTGTCCTAAAGTGATAATAAATCTTTATTCTGGCTTATGTTTGAGACCTCAGGCTCTCCTAGAAGTGTGGGTCTTTTACATGAGACTCAGATCTGTCCCATGGCTTCCCATACAGGGATCCTATGCAGTAAAAGATTAACTCAGGAAGTCTGGATTGTTCACACTCTGCACATTCTAAAGAAAGAAACTTTGCTCTACTTCTGGAAGGTAACCTCTAAGCCCTTAGAACATCCTCTCTGATGAGAGTATCACTGTTCACATAGAGGACTTGGGCCACACCAGACAGTCTGTGCTAATGTTGTGATTTAGGGTGGGGGCCCTGAGCCACTGAGAATCAGCTTGGGATTTTAGGGGGGCTGGAGACTAAGGTAAGCCATGCTTTTGTGATGGTCCACACCAAGGCTCATGTGAACTGTCCTGGCTGGCAATGCTCTGTGCATATTGTCACATACTGTTGCTGGGAGAAATAAGTGTTATACACATGACTCCCCTGAGAGAGAAAAATTGGAAGCTTGTGCCTAGTGTCTCCTGGAACTGCCCTATGAGTCTTTTCCATTTTTGCTGTAATAAACTGTAACTGTGCATAATAGATTTCCTGAGCTCTCTGAGTACCTCTAGCAAATCACTGAACCTGAGTGAGGTCTTTTGTACCATCAAACAAATAACCTGAAGGATTAAGAACAGTTTAGAGAAGCTTCTGAACATCTGTGGTTATCTTACCTTAAAGTGCCTTATTACCTTTGCACGAATAGGTCAAGGTTTGGAAATTGTATTATATGACTTCACTTAACATTTCCTTACCCCTAACATCCTGTGGAATTTTCTGGACATTTGATAATAATGTATGTGAGCTTGACACTGAACTCCACTTTTAGGATAAATAGTGAAACTTAATGTATATTAAGTCACACTAAAATCTGTTGTCTTCTTTGGGACAGATTAGACTAGAACCTTATTAGTTTCTGAGAGTTCATTACATTCTTTGTGGTGGCCTTAGTTGTCAAAATATTTCCTGAAATCCACTTTACTGTAAATAATTACTTATTTAGATTTTGTTTAGGGATGGGCTTATAATGTATAAAGATACAATTTGTACTGAAATAACTCATGGAAGGGAGAAAGTTATAGAGCTAACAGAAGAAAAAGTTTGTATGCTATTAAAATTAAGTTGGATTTGATACAAACAAGATTGTTGTAAGTTAAGATGCAAAATGTAATTCCCAAGACAACCACTAGGAAATAATCCAAAAATTAAAAGCAAAGAAAACAAGAGAATAAGAATGGTGTACTAGAAAATATCTATTTAAAACAACAGAAGGAAGTAATAGAGAAATAGAGACATTCCTATTAGTAGAGAATGGAGACAAAAAAGACATAAAATATATAAAAAAACACATAGCAACTTGGCATACATAAAGTGAATGAATTAAACACTTCAATCAAGAGGCAGAGATTGGAAGAATAGATAAAAAGCAATATGAGAAAAAGTTTAGTCTCAAAGATGCAAATAGACTTGAAGTAAAAGGATGAAAAAAGATATACCATTCATAAAGTACCCAAAAGAGATTTGGACTGGCTACACTAATATCACACAAAAATAGAATTTAAGACAGATTGTTGCTAGAGTAAAAGAGGAAAAAGGATTAATTCATCTTGGAAACATAACAATTATAAAATTATATGCATCTAACAAAAGAACTCCAAAATATATGAAGCAGAAAGGGACAGTTTTGAAGAGAGAAATAGATGATTCTGTCATATACTTGGAGACTTCAGTACTCCACTTTTAAGAATGTGTAGAGCAATAAAGCATAAGATTAATAAGGTTGTATGGTAGTTTTAGTTTTTTAAGGAACTTCCATGTGGGTTAGGGAGGATGGGGGGGAGGGAGAAGCAAGAGGGAAGAGATATGGGGATATATGTATATGTATAATTGATTCACTTTGTTATAAAGCAGAAACTAACACACCATTGTAAAGCAATTATACTCCAATAAAGATGTTAAAAAAAAGATTAATAAGGAAATAGAGGACATAAATAAACCAAATAGACTTAGTAGGTATCTATAGAACACTTCATCCAAAAAGAGCATGATACACATTCTTCTTAATTGTATATGGTCCATTATGCATTACTGACCAGATATTAGGTTAAAAAACAAACCTTAATAAACTTTAAAATAATAGAAATCATACGTAGTACATTTTCCTACCATAATGGAATAAAATTAAAAATCAATAAAAATGAAATCTTATTTTTTTTTAATTATGGAAGTTAAAAACACTCTTCTAAATATCCAGTGGGGAAAGAAAAAAAAATCAAAAGGGAAGTTGGAAAATACTTTGAGATAAATGAAAACAGTGACAAAACATACCAAAACTTATCAAATGCAGCTAAAGCAGTGTTCAGAGAGAGGTTTATAGCTGTAAACTCCTATTTCTAAAAAGAAGAAAAATCTCAAATCAATAATAAAACTTTAAATTTTATGAAAATAAAAAAAAGAAGAACATACTAAGCCTAAAGCAGGCATAAGGGAGGAAATAATAAAGACTAGAATAGAAATAAATGAAATGAAGAATTTTTTTAAAAATGAAGAAAATCAGTCAAGTCAAAAGTTTAAAATCCTTCCTTTCCAGTTTCTACAGGAAGGGGAGCCCTTGGAGGAGCAAGGTAGATAAAATTGGAACATATTTATTGGGTTGGCCAAAACGTTCCTTCAGTTTTTTCTGTAAGATGGCTCTAGTAGCACGTGTTGGATTGTATGTGACAGCTGTCATATCAGCGATCAGCATGCATTTAAAAAAGACTTATGAAAATTGACGAATTTTTGTGTAGCCATTGTAATATTGAAGATGAACGAAAAAAAGCAACATTTTTTGTGATATTATGCTTTATTATTTCAAGAAAGGTAAAAATGCAACCGAAACGCAAAAAAAAGATTTGTGCAGTGTATGGAGAAGGTGCTGTGACTGATGGAACGTGTCAAAAGTGGTTTGCAAAGTTTCATGCTGGAGATTTCTCACTGGACGATTATCCATGGTCGGGTAGACCAGTTGAAGTTGATAGAAATCAAACCAAGACATTAATTGAGAATAACCAACATTATAACACGCGGGAGATAGCTGACATACTCAAAATATCTAATCAAGCATTGAAAACCATTTGCACCAGCTTGGTTATGTTAATCGCGTTGACGTTTGAGTTCCACATAAGTTAAGCGAAAAAAACCTCCTTGACAGTACTTCTGCATGCGATTCTCTACTTAAATATAATGAAAACGTTCCGTTTTTAAAACAAATTGTGATGGGCAATGAAAAGTGGATACTGTAAAACAATGTGGAATGGAAGAGATCGTGGGGCAAGTGAAATGAACCACCACCAACCACACCAAAGGCCAGTCTTCATCCAAAGAAGGTGATGTTATGTATATGGTGGGATGGGAAGGGAGTCCTCTATCATGAGTTCCTTCTGGAAAACCAAACAATTAATTCCAACAACTACTGCTCCCAATTAGACCAAATGAAAGCAGCACTCAATGAAAAGCGTCCAGAATTAGTCAACAGAAAACTCATAATCTTCCATCAGGATAATGCAAGACTACATGTTTTTTGATGACCAAGCAAAAGGTGTTACAGCTTGGCTGGGAAGTTCTGATTCATCCACCATATTCACCAGACATTGCACCTTTGGATTTCCATTTATTTCGGTCTTTACAAAATTCTCTTAATGGAAAATATTTCAATTCACTGGAAGACTGTTAAAGGACCTGGAAGAGTTCTTATTCAAAAAGATAAAAAGTTTTGGGAAGATGGAATTATGAAGTTGCCTGATAAATGGCAGAATGTAGTGAAACAAAAGGATGAATACGTTGTTCAATAAATTTTTGGTGAAAATGAAAACTGTGTCTTTTACTTTTACTTAAAAACCAAAGACACTTTTTGGCCAACCCAATAAAATATACAACATGATGATTTGATGTACATGTGCATTGTGAAAGGATTCTTCCTCATTGAATTAATTAACACATCCATCACTTCACTTATTTACCTTTTTTGGGGGGAGGGGGGCGGTGAGAACATTTAAGTTTTGCTCTCCTAGCAAATTTCAATAACTCCATTTTTATATCATCACAATCTACATAGCCGCAATGTTAAAAAGTTATATACTAACTCTGTAAGATCAAGTACTTTGATTTTTGGCAGGGAGATGACCGAGAAGATACACATTCTAGATAAGTTTCCAGAAGCAGAGAAAATGGTGTCTTTTAAATGTTCCATATATTTCTCTTTACTTCTTAGACTTCTTTTAGTAAGATGGCTTCATTGTTGCCATCAAAGAAATGTGAATGAAAGTGAGTGTGCCATTTTAGGACCAAATTTTTAAAAAGCTAATATACCTTTCGTAGCTCTCACTTCTTTTCTTTGGTGTCCCTGAAAGATAGTTTTTAGATGTTTGGAACTTGAAGCTCTGAACCACAGGCTGGTAGGGAAATGGACTGACTCTCACTAGACTTTTCATAAGCAAGAAATAAACCTTTGTTTCACTAAAATACCACAACCTATTTTAACCTAATCTCAGAAGAAATAGGTCAACAAATGATGTTAACAATTTAATCTACACAAAATACAGCCTTAACTAATACAGGCAGAGTATTATAAAATGGATTTTTGGGCAGACAAAGGAAGAGTCCCTTTTATCAATTTTGTATCATTTGATTTCTGTAAGACTTAAAAATATGTGTATGAATATTACTAAAATATTGGTCTTAAAACATGATTGAGATCTTCCCTCCAATTCTGACATAGAGTCCTCTGGTTATGTCACTGATTAGCAGACTCTTCATTTATAAGCTTGTTGGAAGTACAGTTTTTAGAAGATAAAGGATCATTTATTGTCAACCAGTTGAGCTCCCAAATATGAGACAGACAAAGAGGGAAAAAAGGAGAAGAAAAAAAGAGCATTATTCCAGTTGCTCATGTAAAAACCTTGGAGTCATCTTTTGACCCCTTTTTGACTCTCACACTCCATATCCAATCCCTCAGAGAGTCCTGGCTATGCAGCCTTCAAGTTAGGTACAAAATTTAGCTACTACTTATCCTCAATTACTACCACTCTAGGCCAACTGACCTTCATCTTTGACCAGAATTAATAAAAAGCTTTTAAAGTTGTCTACCTACTTCTCTACTTGTCTCTATCTATTCTCAAAACAGCAGCCTGAGTGATCCTATTAAAAAGTACGTCAGATCATGTCACTTTTCTGCTCAATATCCTTCAGGCATGTCATCTCCATCAGAGTAAAAGTAAAGTCCTGACAGAGACCTACAAGGCTGTACATGATATTTCTGACCTCCATTTCCCACTTCCACCCTCGCTCCCTCTGCTTAAGTCAAGGTTTCCTTGCTGTTCTAGGAATAGGTCAGGCATGATGTTGCCTTAATGTTTTTGTATTTTCTCTTTCTTCTCTTTAGAATGCTTGTCTTCAACATCCGCACAGCTAGATACCTCCCTTTAGTGCAGTGTCACCTTTTCATGAGATTGTCCTGTTCTTCAGTCCATCCTGTTATTCTAAATGTAACCCTTTCTATCCGTCTTCTATAATTTTCTCTTTCCTTTTCACAATCTCCTATTCTTTTCACTCTCTAATGTACTACACATCTCACGTATTTATCTTTTTTATCCTCAGTTTCTCTCACTAGAGAGTTTGTCCCACGGGGCAAGGATTTTTGTCCGTGTGCCTAGAACAGTGCTTGGCACATAAGAGTGTTCAATAAATATTAGTACTTCTGAGTGACAGATGCAGTGTTGGACTGTTTACATATATTTTTCACTTAGTCTTCATAATGATCCTATTATATATATACTTTTGTCTCCTTTTTTTTTTTTTTCCTTAGATGAAGACACTGAAACTGAGAAAAGTTAAAATATGTGAATGTAGGTCTTTCTGACTTCAAAGCCATTGTTCTTTATTATATCTTAGTTACTTTTACTCAGCAAAATAGGTGTTATGTGACAGGTCCTTATTTCCTTTTTATCTGGGACTCTCTTCAATCTTTCGCTCTCTGACTTTTCGTGTTAACACAGCAAAGACTACCCATTGTGAAGCCTGGCTTAGCCACACTGTCACCCTCTCCTCTAAAATCTCACCAGTTGGAGTAGAGCTGTCAGCCTTTTGTGAACATGGTAAGCCTCTCAGTGAAGTAAAAGGCTAATATTACTGTGTACCTTGTAAAAGCTATCATAGTAGAAAAGAAGATGCAGAAATGTTCACATGATGAAGAGAAATGTCACCAGATGCATATAATCTTGAAATTCTTACCTATATTTTTATATACACTACTTGAGTTAACAGTTCTGAGACAATAAAAGAAAGACACAATCATTTTGTTCAGTTCAAGTGCTTGACATTAAAAAAAGTGCTTTTTATAAAAGTGAATATCAGCTGAATAATCGCTGAAAAAAATTGTCTATTGATCTAATCAAAAGAGAGCATTCAAAATGAACCTAGTCCAGGTTTATGTAAAATTTAGGATAGGTCAAATGCTTAGTACTTTTGAGGTAAAAATTTTATGATACCTGAATACTAGTGGCAGAAAACTCAAGGGCAGAAAAAATAAAGTTGGAATAAAAAGTATAGCTAAGTGGAATTGCTACAAGTTGATTCATTAGGAATAAAGGAAAAGCAGAGTAGAAAGGACAAAACAGTGTAATGATTAAACAGGAAGCTTTGCTTCCTATGTCGGTCCAAGATCTATGTGAATAAGAGTATTCAAGAATTCAGAGTAAAAGGAGAGCAACAAGATGAAAAGGTCTTTTAATTCTTACCTTGAATTTAAATTTCTTAATCATCTTACAGTGGACAATAATGAATGCCATTAAAAAGGATATTTGTTGAAGAAAGTTATCAAAACATATATATTTATATATATATATGCTTCAATATATGTGTGTGCACACACATGCACACATGTCCCAAGCAGCTTATTTCTGTGATTCCATATATCAGAGAAAACTTACTTGGGGTTTTTACTTCTAAAGGTGCTAATGTAACATTGGATGTGTTTACAAATAAAAGCAGCTAAACCCTCATGTTTCAGGACTTGCATTCTGACGTTTCATTTCTCTATCATGTAATAGACCAAAGTAGGTGCTCGTAGCCAGCTAGTTCTTCCTCAGGCAGAAATTCGAGGATCCGTGTCACCCTGGAATCATCTCCATTCCAGGCAACTAGAAGGGAAACAGACCAGGCAGATCATTCCTGGGGAGGTTTTCATTGGCCAGGCTGGGAAATATACATTTCTCTTTCGTTCACATTCCATTAGCTAGACCTCCATTACATGGCCACACTCACCTGTCCAGCCATGTGCCCAGGAAGAAGAGGAATATGGCTTTGAGAGCAGATAGCAATCTGCCCCGTCAGAATAGCACACTATGTTGAGCTGCTATTATGAGTAATGGCATTGTTCTAGACACTGGCACATTTGAATATTGGTTTTTTGTGGACCCTAAATTAGAATACTAATTGTACAATTTCTGATGAAATAAATTGTTTCATTTGGACTAAAAATACATAATAGTATATATTTAGGTTTATTTCACATGTCTTATTAACGTACTTTTTTTGGTTTCTATCAAATGACAGAAAACTTAGAATTCTAGAGTTTCAGAATAGTTTGAACTTAGAAAGCTATTCACTACAGATTATTTGTGTCATTAATGGAGTCCTGTAATTGAAACGCTGAAAATGTAAATTAATTGGCTTGTAAATGAGATAGGTATAACAAGTAGATGAGGTCCCCGGGTCTGTTTTCATTCAGCTACCAAGTTGCAGGAGAAAGTGAAAATGTTTACAGAGGTTAATGGAATAATTATGTGGGATTTATCAATTCTGTTTAAACTGCATTTAAAACATAAAGCCATATTGTGCACCTGAAATTATAAAACGGGCTTTCTCAGAATTCAGAATGTTTAGAACTAAAAAAGAGCCATTTTGTATTATTGTGAAAAGGTAGCTGTCTTTTTAAAAGTAGGAATTTATAATTTTCTCTTCCAATCCATTTTCTAGGCTTTTATACAAAAGACACATCTGTCTTCAAAGTTAGTTCATTTAAGTCATAGAGAGAGAAGCAAGTGCAGAATAAAAAGAAAATCACTGCCATAATGCAGAGTTCTGAAATACCATCACTTAGAAAGAGATATCTCCAGACAGAGACTATTTTAAATATTAACATTTGTAAGCTTCTTATTTCACTCCCTTTCCTTCCCTCCCTCCCTCCTTCCTTCCTTCCTTTCTTTCTTCTCTCTCTCTCTTTTTTTGTTTTTTTCATTTTTATCAAGTTTTTAGATTGCTTCTTCAGGAAGATTCTTAATTTACTGGTTGAAATGATGGAAGGGGAAGCCAGGTACATGATTTCACCTAAGCAAGAATCTCCACCTCTAAGGAATAGTGATAACTAGATTATGCAGCTAATATCATCACCTTCATTCCTCCTTATTTGGGTAGGTTCCCCTATACACTCAAGAGGAGTTAAGCTCAAACCACTTTACAAAGCATATCAAATTAATCTTTTCAATATCCCCATCAGTTAGTTTTATGCCTGGATACTCATTTAAGAAAGCTTCAGACATAAATAGCACTCATCTCTATTCACCTAAATTACTGATATTTTCAAATTCTTTTCTTGAACTTCAATGGGTCAATAATTTTATTTTTGTTTTAAGAAACATCTTTATTCACAATCATTAATTTAAGCATTTTTAAATAAAAATTAAAATATTATATCTAAAAATGGAAAGTATGAGGAGTAAATATATTAACTCTTACTTGGATGTTTACAAACTAAATGAAAATAAAGGTATTTTCAACAACAAAAGGTATAGAGTATATAGCAGAGTTTTTATTTTTCTTTTTATAATTGCAGTATAGCACAATATTGGTTTCAGGTGTACAACATAGTGGTTTGACATTTATACACATTATGAAATGACCTCCATGATAAGTTTAATAACTATCTGTCACCATACATAGTTGTTATTATCATATTGTTGACTATATTCTCTATGCCATACATTATACCCCCATGACCTATTTATTGTATGAATAGAAGTTTGTACCTCTTAATCCCCTTCACCTATTTCATTTGTTTTTGTATCCCTTTCCTCTCTGGTGACCACCAGTTTGTCCTCTGTATTTTTGAATCTGTTTCATTTGTTTCATTTGTTTGTTTTGTTTTTTTAGATTCTACACATAAATGAAATCATACAGTATTTGTCTTCCTCTGTCTGACTCATTTCCCTTAGCATAATACTACCTAGATTCATCCATGTTGTTGCAAATGGCAAGATTTCATTCTTTTTTATGACTGAGTAATATTCCATTGCATATATATATATATATATATATATATATATATATATATCTCACATTTTCTTTATCCATTCATCTGTCGGTGGACACTTAGGTTGCTTTCATGTCTTGGTTACTAAAGGGGAAAGGGGACAGGAGGGGTAAATTAGGAGTTTGGGATTAGCAGATACACACTACTATATATAAAATAGATTAGAAAACAAGGTTCCACTGTCATATATATATATATATATATATATATATATATATCTCACATTTTCTTTATCCATTCATCTATCAGTGGGCACTTAGGTTGCTTTCATATCTTGGCTTTTGTAAATAATGCTGTGGTGAACAAAGATGTGAATATCTCTTCAAATTAGTGTTTTTGTTTTCTTCAGATAAATACCCAGGAATGGAATTTGCTGGATCTTATGGTAGTTCTATTTTAAATTTTTTGAGGAACCTTCATACTGTTTTCCATTGTGGCTGCACCAATTTACATTCCAGCCAACAGTGCACAGGATTCTTTTTTCTCCATTACCTCACCAACACTTGTTATTTGTTGTTCTTTTAATTATAGACATTCTGACAGGTATAAGGTGGTATCTCATTATAATTTTGATTTGCATTTCCCTGAAAGTGTTGAACAACTTTCCAAGTGTCTGTGGCCATCTGTATGTGTTCTTTGGAAAAATATCTATTTACTTCCTCTGCCCAGTTTTTAATCAAATTGCTTATTTTTTGATATTGAGATGTACGAGTTATTTGTATATTTTTGATAATAACCCCTTATCGGATATATAATTTGCAAATATCTTTTGCCATTCAGTAGGTTGTTAGCAGAGTCTTCTGACCTTGGCATTATTGACATTTTGGACCAGATAATTATTTACTGTGGGACTATCCTTATATTGTAGGATATTAGCAGGATTCCTGACTACCTACCAAATGCCATCCAGCTGGCACAACATAAATGTCTCCAGATTTTGCCAAATGTACCCTTGGGAGAAGCACAATGCTTCAGTTGAGAACCATTGAGCATTATAATTATTTTTTTATTATTTTAATCACAAATATGGCAAATATTCACATGTATGCTCTTAATTTTTGATGAACTATAACATTCTTCCTTGCAGTAACTCACCACTCAAAGGGCAGAATTGTTTACAGTATTTTAGGACAGCTGTTAATCAATGTGGGGCTCTAGGCAAGTCTATACTGAATGAGACTCTGGACTAATTCATTGGTTTTGGCTTTCATAATGAAGGAGAAACTAATATGTTTTTAGTGTGATTGAGCCAAAGTGCTAAAGTGTCAATAAATCATCATGATAGAACAAATTGAGTTAATGGATTTCTTAGTGTTTTGCCTTTAGAATGCGAGGCAGAGGACGAAGTCACTGAACGAGAAACCTCGCAGTCATATAGCTTAGTTATACCTGAATATTAAGAGTATTTAAGATTATTCACTAGCTAGTTCAATTCTGTTTTTATTCAGTGTTGAAAAATGAAAATTATCTGATGAATTTCAATCTTGCAAAAAGTGCTTTAGGATAATTTTGGCCTAAAAGACATTATACAGTCTGTATAGATCTCGGGTTTGGGATTGGGTTTATTTTGAGAAGTACCTAAATTCTGAAGCTCTTACAGTTTGTGTGCTGACTTAGCCTTAAGGCCACTTCATTGCTTGGAAAATTCTAGATGTGAATTGAAACATCTTAGTAATGTGAGACTATTCAAGAAAATGACTCTATTTGGATAGTGAGAAGGTAATTCTGGGATATTCACATTGGGATATTCAGTAGCAGGTGAGAAGCACTTAACTGGAGCTTTGAAAAGAGAAGAATAAAATCTTTCTATTTCTAATTCTCAGCAGTTTTGAGATCTACCTTTCCTTAACTACTCAGATCACAAATCGCTCTGATAGAGGATATTTTGTACATGTGGGTTAAATCCTCAAGTATACCTTACATCTTTCAGGTACCCCGAGTATCTCCTAGGCCCTGGTGAAAGATATGAAGCAAATGTATCTTACTTATCCCTTTGCATGCTCTGCAGATTTTACTATAGAACCCATATGGAGGGACTCTCATCCCACACTTATCTTTAGACAGAGTATTGACTGAAAATGGGAACATTTTTTTAAAACTACTTTTGTCAGACCTATATGGTCGTCCTAAATAAATTAAATCATCTTCAAAGTACGAATTTTGTATAAGAATAAAAACACATAATTTTCCTGGAAATAAGTGATACAAAGCACATTTGAAAAGCTACCTCTTCCATGAACTAGTTCGTGACTCCAAAATTGGTACATGTCCTTTCTCAACCTAACAACCTTCATGACCATTATGACGTTATGATAACACATTTTAAAAACATATTCTCCTGTTTACTGTAGAGACTTTTGTGCTCATCTTATGCTGCTTTACTAATCTGGGAGCTCTTTCAAGAGATATTTCATAGTTTCATTTCAGAGTTACTTTGCCTCACACGGTTGTATTGATCTTTCTAGTCATTATGTCCAGATTAAAAAATCAACCCCTAAGTTAGTGGCTTAACACAACAAAAATATTTTTTATACTCATCCATCTGCAGTTTGGGCAGGGCTCCAGGGCTCAGTGGAGAGAGCTCATCCTTGTTCTACTAGGTGACTAGCTTCTGGGACAACTAGAAGTCTGGGTTCTGAAATCATCTTGAAGACTTGATTGCTCACGTATCTGGTGGTGATACTGACTGTTAGCTGAGATCTTAGTTGAAACTATTGACCAGAATATCTATCAATCACTGGTCTCTCCATGTGGTCGGTGCTTCCTAATAACATGGTGACTGGGTTCCCAGGATGACAAATTGATTTAATGGGATGTAAAGGATTTCAGGCAGCCTCTGATGCAAAGCATAGTCCATCCCTCTGGACATAAAGGGCCAAGTGGCATATAAAGCTCACACTACACATCTTTATATTACACTGACTATAGCCAGAGAGGGCATTACTACCTGGAGAGGAAGTCCTGTTCCAACAAGTTTAGCACTTCAGTGAGAATTTCCCAGATCTCTTTC
>NW_006777292.1:471704-472868 GCF_000442215.2 Lipotes vexillifer | reverse complement strand
GATCTCTTTCCCTAACTCTACCATCCCCTCTACTCTGCCACCCAGCATTTATTCGTCCCTTCAAGAGCTCATTTTTAGCTCTTATCACTTTGTTTGGAAAGTGTTTTCTTGTTTGTTTTGCCTTGATCTTTGTCCAGTGCCTGGCATGTCATTTAAGACCACAGAGAGGTCATCTTTGTTAAACTGATGGAGGAAATAAATTTTTGATCTTGTGTTGTCAGATTTATTAGGTAAAGAAAGTGGCATAAATTTACCTGTGGCCTTATGCAGATGGAATGCTTTAGGAGCTGACCTTGGATGGAGAAGAAAACCTGGAGCTAAAGAAATGAATGAATGAGTAGGTGAGTGAATGAATGGCAGAGTAGAAGATAACTTTTAACTGCTAATTTGGCTAAACTATCAAAATAAAGTACTGTATGATAAAATAACTATCACTTACTAACCCAGAAAGCTTCACTAGCGCTAGTCTAGAAACTCTTCAAGCCTCTAGTTAGCACCTGTAGTAAGACAACTGAAACATAGTATAATTTTTGCTCTATACCAGTCCCATGAGACAAGAAACTGTTTGAGTTCAGGGTCCAATTATTGCTTGTAACAAAGTAGTTTCTCTATAAATGTTGAGTGAGAGATCAGTTAATCAAAATAGATTTTATAAACATAAATGTATTTTACATTTTTGGTAAAGATAAGGTAAACTTTGGTAAACCAAATTTCATAATATCTACATGACCTTGATATTAACATGGAAAGAGTCATTTTTCATTGTCTACTATTGGCACCTCTCCCCGTCATTACAGTCAGTCATTCAAATCTCTAACAAGTCAGAATATTAAATAAAATAAAGTTTATCATCTGATGTTAAGGTATGAAGATAAGGAATTTTTGTCCTGAACTATAAGAGGAACAGTCAAAAGAACAAAGAAGGAGGTAAGAGGATAATAATGAGAATGTAAGTATCCAAGAAATATTGTCTGTCTGTTATGATTTATGTAATGAAGTTAAAAAGTTGAAAGCCAATTTTAAAACATTTCAAAGTAATATCAAGAAAATTAGTTTGAAGGATACATTTAATGTTTTGAATCTGAATCTGTCAAGCCTGTCATGAATTTTAAATTAGTTTAAAAAGTATTCTGATGCATATTATATGTTGGAATTTCAAATACC
>NW_006777292.1:466450-471694 GCF_000442215.2 Lipotes vexillifer | reverse complement strand
AGCAGGAATCAATTACCTGGCAGTAATAAAGTATTTCAGCTGAAATCATGATGAATGTCAAAGGAAATATTTTGATGTATTTAAATAATGAACTCTACTGTTTGTAAAACCTTGTTGTGCCAGATAACTTCTAGAACAGTATTCTGATTTTTAACCTCATCTAGTTTTACTTATTAACACACACATACACACACGCAAGTACACATATTATAACTGTGAAACTTATTAAATTTTCACAAACTGAACACCTCTGTGTAACCAATACCCAGATCAAAAAGACAGAATATTGTCAGCACACCAAAAGCCCTCCTTATATCCTCTTCCTATCTATCTCTACTTGTCTCCCAAACTAATTACTATCGTGACTGTAGCATAGATTATTTTGCCTATTTTTGTATTTTATGTTAATAGAACAAAAAGTAGAGTATGTAATTTTTGTGTGTGTGACTGGCTTCTTTCACTTAAGGTTATATTTGTGGGAATAATCCATATTGTTGCTAATAGTTGTACATTGTTCATTTTTATTGCTGCATAGTATTCCATCAGATAACTATTCTACAATTTATATATCCATTCTATTAGTCATGTAACTTTGGGTGGTTTAAGTTTGGTGTTATTATAAATAGCACTGCCAGGAGGAACATTTAATATATTTAATTGAATATATCCTAATGCCAACGACTTTTTTGCATGTGCTGTGTAAATTATCATATAAAACTATACAATTAATGTTAATTCTATCTATTATTCAGGTATAAGTATAAAATACCTTTTTTTTAGGCTGCTATTCATTAAAAATTATATGTAACGTTAAGGAAATGCAGATTATTTAAAGAGAGAGTCTGGTATATGCCAGATATAGAACTGAACCAGATACTTTATTACTGATAAATGTTCTGTAAAATAAATATTACCAAACCATTTTACAGATGAGGAAACTGAAGTTATTAGAGGCTAAGTGACAAATTAAAAATTCTCTAGCTAATGTTATGAAGAATTTATCACTATGACGTTGCAAAAATGAATTATGTTCTAACATAAGTTTGGTTTGTAAAATGAAGGAGGGAGAAAACAAGAAGAAGGAAGAGAAGAGGGGAAAAGGTATTACAAAGAGAAGTTTCCAAACAAAATTTAGAAACCCAGTCAGTTTAATCTCAAAGTCTGTCTGTTTTAATTTAGATTTTCCCACAGGCAGACTTTGAGACAAGGATTCAACCAAGCAAGTTGCTATCATAGGCAACTGGAAGTCTGGGAAACATTGTAGATTATAGGGCTCAGAGATGTTTCTTTTAGGATCATGGGAGCTGGGGTATTTTAAAATTAACTCTCAGAGCCAATGGTTAAATTCTAATCCTGAAAGTATTATTTTTCTGTCACATCCTGCCTGCTGTGTGCAAGGGCCGAAAAGGTCCAGATAAGCCCTTGGACCATGAGATACTAATGATGGCAGTTGGAAATCAATTAGGAGGCACTTAAATGATAAGGCTTGAAGGGATTTGGGTGGGCCACCCAGAGCATCTGCAACAGTCTACTCTTTGCCCTGGCCAGATCCGCCCTGCCCCGTGTTAAATTCATTCAATATTTCAATATTATCACTGCTTTTTCATGTGATGGCCAGTCACAGTTTTATTCTAAAAATATAATAGAAGTGGGACAAACTCCTGCCCTCCCCCTCCTCAACACTTTTTCTACATTGTCTTTGCTCTCAGCCAGGCTTTTCACTGGTCTGTTTCTTGCTAAACAGGTGAATATAGACCTTCATCCCTCAGGGTTCTGTGCCTCTGAATAACATGCCTTTGTAAGGCCATCCTTGCTGTAATTAACCATTAATGAATATCTCTCAGCATGGAAGCAAAGCCCCAGGAGACTCCCAGGTGAATATCTTGAATTCTGGATATAACTCTCCCTACCTCCATCAGGTGGCAGCAATCTTATCTCTTCATGATAATTAGATTCCATTATTCCTGCTAGCATAGTAACATTTTGCTTGTTTGTTTTGCTTTCTTGTTTGTTTTTTCCCTTATGTTTGGAAGTCCAAAATGATCAGGCAGCAATCCTGCATTTAGGTTTTCTGGAACATTTACTGTGTTACTTGTTGTAAGAGTGCTCTCTGGGAACCAGGACCTCTGGTCCAGCAGAGCTTAAAGTTACAAGCACAGGAAGTACAAATTCCCTATGTGAGCACCTGGAAGTGTAGTGAGAAGGACCACTGTTTTATCACCTGTTTCTTAGATTTATTTATTCTATTAGGGCTATAACATCATATAAATTGGTTCAACTATATTTCATGCCTCAAAGGATAGTACTCAACCATGAATAACATCATCCCCAAGCTAGTATCTCAGCTAATGTATTTAAGAGGTCATATTAACATTATATTAAGCTGGTGTCTTCTAGCGATGAGGTGTATTTAGGACGGAGGATCCCATACTCATATGTTCATTGTTCACCTCACTTTTTGTTTTTTGATCCAAGGTCATATTATATGGGATCTACTGACAACAAATCAGACACTCTGAGCTCTACCAAGAGAGCCTTAACATTGATCTCAGATTGAATAAACTTTGGACAAGTTTCTTTCTAACTATAACCCTCAACCTCCCTTTTCTTAGAACACTTACTTTAGAAAACTTGTCTTTTTAAGTACTTTGCTTCTTTGAGATATAAATTTTCTCTAGCCTCTTGACTGTTTTACAACCCAAGACTGTCTTTCTCAAGGTCCTGGGAGCCATCCTTTTGAAATGTAATCATCAAGGAAGATAGTGCCTCTCTCTTCCAGTCTCTGTGGGACAGTAGGAGCCTAACTTCCATAAGCCAAACATTGAGCAGCCTCCCCTATAAGACCCTCTTGTGTTTTTCCACTAGCTCATCCCAGCACTTAAAAACTCTCCTACTTTTTGTTTCAGTGGAGTTGAGTTCATACTCTTTCACCTATTGCAATAGTCTTCAGTTAAGTCTTCCTTGTTTAACTTGTTCTGTGAAACTTTTCATTAGTGTTATGGTCCAAGGCAAGGAAAAGAGGAAACACAAAACTTAACCTGGAAAATGTAAGAGTCCCATTAAGGATGAATCAGTGTTCTTCCATCATGAAAGGGAAATAACATGGTCAGCTAGCCAAAAAGTATTCCGTTAGTTTCTCTGCGGGATGGCATGTGTATTAATCAGGATCCAGTCAGGACACAGAAACCGTACTAGTAGTTTAAATAAGGAAAATTTAATGTAAAGCATTATTAACTGCTAAAAAGAGTAAAAGAGGACTTGCTACTATATGTAGGGCTGGGAGAGTGAACAAAGAGGGAACTAGGAACTTAGGAGAGATAGTATCCCCCAGGCTAAGACTCAAACTTCATTAGAGAAAGTGTGGCTAACCGTATACATATGAGGTACAGTGAAGAAGAAATTTGCCAGAGGGTATGGTCTTGAACTGTTGGGTAGGAAAGGCCTGTGAGGTTGCCAAGAAACTACTGGAGGGTGTTTACCACCAGGCTTCTGGCACACTGACTTCTTGGCAGCTGCATCATAAGAAAATAAAAGTACACCAGTACCAAGGAGAGAAGTCCCTCTCTTGTTATGGTATGGCAGTGACTCCAGCACCTCCTACTGACAAAGCTAAACATTGTATTAGCTGGCAAAGGAGAAACCATAGGATTAAGTTCCAGTTTGACAGAGCAGGTTAAAGAAGGGTGAATTAGGAGCTTCAAGTTAATAAATTGATAACTAATATGATATCCAAGGGTCAGCATCAGTCTAAGCTGCTCATAGGTCAAACATTCTGTAGCAGCAGTAGCTAGGTTTGTCTTAGTGGGGAAGGAGCCCAGGGTGAAAGTCAGATACATAGCCTCCCTCTCTCTCATTCTGGGAACTCCATTCATGGGATTATTATGCAAACACTGTGGTGACTGAGTCTGAGGGTAGCTAACCACCATTGTATGTCTTTCTATCTGGCTAGTTGTCTGTTTACTTTCTCTGTGATAAATATTCTTAGTGGGCAGTGCCATGAGACACAAAGATCCCTGTATTTTGTTTACTCTCTCATCGAACAATTTACATGCTTTTCCTCAAATCTCTGTCTTGCTCTTTCTAGGTTCTTGACCAACAAACAAGGTCATTTGCCTCTGCCTGAGAATTTATTAATCTGCTTATTTCAGGCATCTTCTTTTACATCAAACTGATGACCTAGGGCATCTCTTCTGCCCGTTAGAAAGATTTCCTTTCATATTGTCTTTGGAGGTCATTCCTGTGATAGTCTGTTTTTGACTAACATAAATGTATTGGCTTACAGCAACTTACCTTTCCATGAATTTGGACCATGTTATATCCACACCTGGGAATAAGGAATTCCCTACCATGTTATAAATGTGAGCTGAGGTAGATTTGTTGGAATAAAAGAATTAGGTAACTTGGAGTCTGGTCCAGCTCTTTTGTAAATTATTTGTTGTCTTTGATCTGCTTCAAGCCTAATCTTAAATGTATCCTTTTCATTATATGATGGAATTCTGTTGTGTCTGTACAACTTTATTACTTGATAGGTTGATAATTCCCAGCTGATGATGAGTAGCAGCAGTTGTAGTCCTGGCCCTTAATAGACACTAGCATCTCAGTCTCTATTAGGGTCCAGTAAATGCCAGAAGCTGCTTTTCTAATGGCTAATAGTTCTCTGCTTCAAACATCTTCTATGCTAGAGATTCCATATGATACCCTTTTCTAAGATGGATACCTCCAGCATCATGGAATACACCTGGCCATATAGACAGAGTTGTAGGGATGCTTGTATGGCAGCCTGAAAGTAATGCAGAATCCTCTGGGCCCAATCAAAAATGACAGATTTCTGAGTCACCCAACAAATGAATGTGACCAGTGTTACTAAGTCTTTATGTGCTGTCCTCAAAATCTACATGGGGCTACCAAGTAAAGGGACTATTTAATAATCATAAGAGGTTCAAGGTACAATAACCTGTCCTTTAATTTGGTGGGAATGTCCTGATATGCATCAGTTACTAGAATTCTAAAAATTTCCCTCATTTTTAAGGTCCATAAGTCTAGGTTATACAGTATGGGTTTTTCTCCCACTCTCTCGAGCATGTGACATGCAAAGTACTTGGTACTTCCTAGTTATTAGGCCCAATTAATAGGATGACATTATTATAAAGAACCAGCTATGCATTTTATATAATAGTCAAATGATACTTTTTTTTTTCTCACTATATTTGGCTAACATCATTAGGGTTAATGTTTTAGGGAAAG
>NW_006777292.1:388636-466440 GCF_000442215.2 Lipotes vexillifer | reverse complement strand
TTCGAATCCTCTTTCCTGATTAGTACTGGGGGGGGGGGGAAGCACATTTGCTAAATCAATAACTGTATATCAAATGCTCAAGGCTGTATGGGTCTGTTAAAGTTATACAACTGGAAAAGCAGCTGCAATTGGAAGTAACACCTGGTTAAGTGGATGCTACTTGCTGTTATTTGCCATGCTCAATTTTTCTTCATTTTTTGAGTGGGTAGGAGTACAGACTGGTCAATTAAAATAGGGTTAAAATAAATAACATCACCCCTATATCCTTTAGGTTTCTGCCAGTTTGCTCTTCTATCTGGGATGCAATATTGCTTTTAATTTACTAACTTGCCTGGAAGGAGGACGTTTCAGGTGCTTTTACTTGAACTTTCCTACCATTACTGCACTCCTCCACAGGTCAGGTTGCAAGAACAAGAGCTCTGCCAATTCAAAATGTATATTCATCCTGATTATGCATTCATGGACTGACAAATGCCCCTAGGGCCAGAGGTGAGGGCTCTGTGGAATCACTGAATCTACAGTAAGATGACTGAAGGCCAGCATTCCATATATCACCTGGCCTCCATATGCTTTCATTCTGACTGAGGGTCTATGATGGCATTTTGGTTTCCCCAGGATATTGTTAGTCCAGTCTCTGAATCTAACAGTTTTCAATGTTAGAATTAGGTTCTGGTAAATTTCTCTAGACATTTTGAGGAAAGATCATCATATTGTTTATACCCTCTTTGTTTTATGGAGTATTCCTCCAGAGGAGGCAGTGTCTTCTGGAACAGTCTCCCTGGAAATTGGTGCATGGTTATGATTTTGCCTTGGGTAGCTGACATCAGCATCTTGGTTATCTGTTTCTAAGGTTTCTATAATTTTGTGTGTGTGTGTTGTTATTTTATAAGTCAGACACTATCCTTAGGAAACTATGGTTCAACAGCCTACAGTATCTGAATGCTTCCCAAAACTACATGAGCTTGGAAGAAATTTCTGCACCAGTTAGGCCTCAGTTGAGACTGAAGCCCTAGCTGACACTTTGATAGCAGCTGTGTGAGAAACTAAAGATGATACAGCTAATCTATGTCTAGACTGACTCAAAGAAGCTATGCTATATGTCTGTTGTTTAAAGCTGCTAAGATTGTAGTCATTTGTTATGCAGCCATAGATAACTGATATGATAGGGATAGTACTTCCCCAGTAGGGCCATGCTGAGTCATAATCATAATTGCTGGTATAAAAGCAATGAAGGAAATTAGGAGCAACTCTGGAGGAGAAAACAACCAAACAAACAAACATGATTGTGCAAGACATCCGTCTCAGGTGAAGTCTTTTCATGGTGTCCAGAAAAAGGAATACAGTGTTTGTCTGATAAGAAGAGTGTGCCACTTCTGCTAGCCTGGAACATTCTGGGAAATCTCAGGTCTCAAAGTTCTCAAACATTTTACCTAGATATCTTACCTAAGGTCTTAAAGTCCCTCTCTTTCCTTATCAGGGCTCTGACTTGAGTATAGATGACCTGACAAGATGTGAATTTAGCCTCCTTTATAACTTGCAAGAGATGAGAATCTCTTTAATGCTGCTATAGCCTAGTGGCTTGCCTAGTCATATCTTGTGTTGATAATGTCATGAGTTAACTTGGCAGGTTTTGTTTGTTTGTTTGTTTGTTTTTTAATTACTTAATGACTAGTAAGCTCCAAGGTTCTTATAACAATTATGGCCCCATACCTCTAGAGATACTGCACAAGCCAGTGCATTTCATTCCACTTTTATCCTAATTCACCACAGGTAAGAGTCTTGGTTATTGTAATGCTGTAGCATTTGGGTTGTTATCATTACCCTACTCACTACTAGTAATGGGGTCCTAGAGGCCTCTGGCCAGTGAGTGATCCAATTTTAGAATTTTATCCTGAGGATTTGCTTTCTAAAACCACTTCTAGTGACAATTGTCTTAATTTGGGTTCCCCCAGAAAGTGACTCCTAGAAAATCAAGTGTCAGTAGTTTATTTGTGAGTTATTTCATGAAATACAAGTAATGAAGTAGTCACTGAGACAGGGAGGGGGATGAGACAATAAAGGATACATTATCAAAAAAATTATCTTTTTGGGCAAGGGGAGCTTAAACTACCTGGGAAATCTCAAAGTCATTGCCCCTGATGGATGAGGAAGCCGGGGTATTTATATACCAAGTCAAATCAATTTGGTAGACATCTGTTTTGGTGAGCCATTACTTCTCTGTGACACCAAATCTGCAGTGCACAAAGCAATTTAAGCTTCAACAGTCAGAGACTTACCTTCAGGTAAAGTGATTCAGGTGCTAGCCATTGGAATTCTACAGAAATGCACCAACATCCTGAGGTAGAGAGGACACAGGCTGGACCACAGCAACATCTGCTGCACTGTACTGTTGCCTCTTCCCACAAATCATATTTTACCAAGATAATCTTTTCAGGAAAATTAAAAATATACCGTGGGGCTTCCCTGGTGGCGCAGTGGTTGAGGGTCCGCCTGTCGATGCAGGGGACACGGGTTCGTGCCCCGGTCCGGGAAGATCCCACATGCCGCGGAGCGGCTGGGCCTGTGAGCCGTGGCAAAAAAAAAAAAAAAAAAAAATACCGTGAACTGTACACCAGATTACATGGTGATATTTCTGGGAGTTTCCTATTAGCCTCCTTGAAAACTATGAGTTAATAACTAAAATGTTACCAAAGCTTTTTTTTTTTTTTTTGCAATACTTGGGCCTCTCGCTGTTGTGGCCTCTCCCATTGCGGAGCACAGGCTCCGGACGTGCAGGCTCAGCGGCCATGGCTCACAGGCCCAACCGCCCCGCGGCGTGTGGGATCTTCCCGGACCGGGGCACGAACCCGTGTCCCCTGCATCGGCAGGTGGACTCTCAACCACTGTGCCACCAGGGAAGCCCTAAAGCTTTTTTTTTTTAAACTAAGAACACTTCTAAAAATCATTCCTTATGACCACATAAGAGTATTTTCTTTAATAATCTTCAAAATTATACTTATAATCATTTAATGGAATGTTAAATCTCATTGGGATTGTGTCTTCTTATTTATCTTGGAACTATTGACAGGTTACTGAACTTTCATATAAAAAATGAAAATTAAAGTCATGTTTTGATATTTTACAGTTATTAAACAGACTTCACAGTGCTCTGCTGAGAGACAAAAAAAAAGTAGATCTAATCCTGGCTTTCATGACGATTTATGTATCGTAAATTTACTCTTAAATACAGATATCTTATGCTCTAACTATTCATTTCCAACACTCAAAGATTTTATGTTAAAATGATAGCTGTATTACACATCAGCCTGAAACCCCCAATCAACTTCCTAAAATATAACTGAAACATAGTAAAATGCCTAATATAAGTAATGAACTATTGTTAAGATGTTAAATGCTTTAATAAATCACATAATACTCAACAAACAATTAAAGTATGGTAAAGTTATCAGAACTCAATAAGTCAAAATTATATAATTTCTAGGATAACCATAGAATAACAATAAAAGCAAATGAATAACTATCAAGCAAAGAAAGGAAAAATGGAGTAATGAAATTTAATCAATATAAAAGAAGGCAAGAAGGGCTTCCCTGGGGGCACAGTGGTTGAGAGTCCGCCTGCCGATGCAGGGTACGTGGGTTTGTGCCCCGGTCCGGGAAGATCCCACATGCCGCGGAGCGGCTGGGCCTGTGAGCCATGGCTGCTGAGCCTGTGCATCCAGAGCCTGTGCTCCACAACGGGAGAGGCCACAACAGTGAGAGGCCCAAGTACCGCAAAAAAAAAAAAAAAAAAAGAAGGCAAGAAAAGAGATAAAAAGAAACTTTGCTCAGGCAAGACAGAAAATTATAAAATAGTAGATTTAAACCCAATACAATGATAGTTGCACCAAATACAAATAGGCTAGTCAATTAAAGATAAGAAGAGGTTTAAATTTAAATAAAATCCAACTATATAATACATATAAGAGACATAATTAAAATAGAAGGGTACAGAATAGTTACACAACACAAAAAGATTTAATATGCACCACTAGCCAAAAGAAAACTAGTTTAGTTATATTAATATTTTTATATCAGGTTAAGTAGACCTTATTTAAAAGACATTAGTATTAATTAAGAAGGATATTTTAAAATAATAAATATTAAATTCACTAGGAGATTATAATTCTAAATTTGTATAGACCTAATAGCAAATTAAATACATTTTTAATAAGAATCACACAAAATATTCACAATAATTGGAATAGGGGAGTTAATTTGCCTCTCTCAGTAACTGATCAAACAAGTAGAAAAAAAAAACAATAAAAGATATAGAAAATATGCAAAAACATTAATAAACTTAACCTAATAGAAATATATAAAGCACCCCTCAATACAATTGCATAATAAACATTCTTTTCAAGTACACATGGAATATTTACCAAAGTTGACCGTGTTCTGGGTAAATCTCATCAATCTTCAAGACATTAAAATCAAAGGGGGTAGATCTTCTGACTACAATGAAATTAAGCTAGAAATCAATAACAAAAAATGACTAGAAAATTCACATATATTTAGAAATTTGGAAATACCCTCTGAAATAACCCATAGGTCAAAGAAGAAGTTGTATGGATATTAGTCAATAAACTGAATGATTATGAAATAAGTTCCATAAAGAGAAAGGCTAGGTCTGTCTCATACACTGAAGCCTGGTTATCTAGTACGTAGTGTTTGGCATATAGCAGGTGCTCAGTAAATACTTGTTAAGTAAATTAATCCTAGAGTAACTGCATGCAGTTCCTTTGATGATGGCACTTACTGGGTATGGGAGATTTAAATCAGTGCAGACAAATCAATCAATAACAAGGAAAGATTCTTCAAAAAGACAGTATAAGCTGAGCTCGGAATTCAGGTTATCCTGTTTTGCAGCAGCAGCAGCAGCAGGAGAAGGAGGAAAAAGGAGAGGAGGAGGAGACTGGGGGAAAGTTGAAAAAACAGGTATTATCTTTCATAATTAAAACTGAGACTCCTACGTGCATTGTTCACGGAATGATGTGAAACACAATCATTATGGATAAAGAATGGGTTAGCTTATTTTATCTAAGCTGTCAGTACCATCTTTTTATGAATCAACTTGTTACTTATTAGAATATAGAATAGTTCCTTTGTCTTAAATTTATATTGCTGGTCCAGAAGTTCTTGAGAATTATAAAATGACTATTACTAATTGTATAATCATTTTCAGATTGTGATTTTTCAGCTTCTCATCCCAGAAAAGGAATTCTATTAAACACTACTAATTAAAGATTCAATTGTCATTATTGATCTAAATTCATCAGTTATAAGGATATTAGCATGAAGGTTTACAATATTTTTATGAAACATTAATAATCTTTGACAGTGTAAAGGTGGGGCTGGGAGATAAAAGCCAATATCCTTTCCATTTCACTTGTGAAACTGCTTTACAAGGTTTCAATTAGATCTGTCTTTTACCCCTGAGAAAAGCTAACGGATGTATTGCATTAATTATGGTTCCCAGAGACAGGTTCAGGGAGTCCAAAATTATAAAATTACAGTCATTGCAGTTTTGCAGGCTCTACTTTTTCTCTCATTTCATGTGCTTGTAGAGTTGAGATGTGAATTTACAACCAATGGCTTCAGAGGAAGTGCCAGTGTCAGACTAGCACCAAAGATTCTGTAGAACAGGAGAAAGGGAAGAGATGAAGCCATAGAACAGTGTCTGCTTAGCCAAATATATGATTGAGTGTGGTTTATGATAGTTAAAATGCAAGATTTTTAACCTATTGAATATCATTTAATGTATATTTATAGTTCTATTCAATTTAATTTTAATTGTTTACATATGTGCATATTGATTATACACACATATACACAGATGCATACATAGAGTGGGAATGAGCTATCACTGAATATATATATATATATATATATATATATAAGTATTCTTATGTGTTTGTTCTCATGTGTGTCATGTATGTGTGTGTGTGTGTGTGTGTGTGTGTGTGTGTGTGTGTGGCATGTGGGAATAGACAGAGAGAAAGGAATGGAAACTTTTTACTATCAGCACACAGAACTGTCCCAAATCACAATGCAGCTATTTGAAAATATAATGGATTGGAATGGTCATTAATAATTTCCTTTAATATTTTTTAAACTAAAAATTAATTGAATAGCTCCCCTGAAAAATATATCATGCCAATAATACACCTTTTGACTAAGGCAATTACTGGTGTAAACTTTCACATTACTTTAAAAGCTACAGTCTGTAGAATAGAAAAGCCAGGGATAAGAATTTTATCTCCCTTTATAGGGGTAGCATTTTGAAGAGAGTTGTCACAACATTTTCTAGATTTGAAGAGTAAAATTTGCTTGAAATATCTATATTTCAGAATATTGTCTAAAAGCATGATTAAATTTTAAAAATAGAATTTATTAAGTGATCCAGATCCATTTAGGTAACTAAGGTCATAAATCAAAAGCACTTGCATGCAGAGGTAACAGGTACTGGGCTGATTTTATATGTTCAAAAGGAAAGATTTTATTTTTGCTGAAATAAAAAAAGAATAGTTAAAAGTCATAAAAAGTTAAGAGACAGATTAAATAGTATTAAATTTAATAACGCAAGGCAATGCTTTCTAAAATATCAAACTTGTAGAATAACTCATATTCATAGCCTGAATAAATAAATAAGTGGCTGAAATAGTAGGTTAATTTAAATTAGTGCATTTTTTTAAACTAGCAAACCAGATAGCTTGGTGGGCTAATATATCAAAGGTTGGCAATTATTTCAGATAAAATATTCTGAGCAGATGGGCATCTAGACATGGCCTCAATAGACTTTAGGTTTTATAGTCTTATACTAGGTCATAGAACTTACCACATTAACTTTTTTTTTGAAGCATTATTATCACATGATGAATATGTCTATAGCCTAAATGTTAATTGTATCACTTTCTAACTATGAGAATTTGTCAATTTCTCTTTCATCCCATTTTCCGCACTTATGAAATAGGGATAATAGAAGAATCTATCACCTAGGATTTTCAAAGGTTAAATTAATTAATATAGAAAACAGGACATTGACACACATTGAGCTTTCAAGAAATGAAAGTTAGTGCATTTAAAAATTTTTCCTCTATTTTGACATTCATGGTATAACCCACACTGAAGACATTTCTAGATGTAGACCTCAGTTTAAATCACAGAATTGTTCATATTCTAGTTTCATTTTGTGGTGTTTGGGTTTATATCAGCTTTGCAAGCAGTTAAATAGACTACAACTAAGTAGACCATGCCAATCTAGTCAAAAGGCAACTGAACTAGGCTTCTATTTTTCTTTCCTTTAGCCCTTTAATCTATATGAAAATTATCCTCTTCAGGATCTTTCAGAAAAGCTTTTCCACGATTGGACATTTTTAATAAATGGGATTCAGGCTAACGGAAAAAAATTAACAAGACATCTCAAAGAAAATTCACTTCAAAAAGAATATAGCCTTTTAAATGACGTAGTGCCTTAAGAGAATTTGGAGATGGAGGAGAATCGTTCAGGAAATAAAAAGGGAGGTTTTTATAATTCAGGGACTAAAAATGAGATCTGTAATTGGTTAAAGTCTACAAGATCATGATGCTTTTTGAACTGCAAACACCAGGTTAAGAACTTATGAGAGATATTTTGAAAAGTGTGCTTAGAGAGCAAATGATCTAATGCCTTCTATTTGTTCCCATCTATCAGAGATCCCATTGCACACTACTTGTCTAATCAGACAGAAGATTTTCAATTCATTGGCCTTACTGCTGACCTTTTGTTCTCTCAAAACCAAAGAATCCCACATACTGGTATAGCAAAATGGAAAACTCCCTTTAGAATTAGGTTTGATTTCAATTATTTCATGTGGCACTTTGTGTTTTAATTTTTTTGATAGGGGGTGCAGGAAGAGGGAGGAGGATGGTGTAAAATTACACAAAGATCAAGGATGTCGAGTCATAGACAACCTGGTTCAATTCCTCCTAGCTATACATGCTGTGCAACTTGGGGGCCATACTCCTTAATGGAAAGGACCATTTCTTAGTTGTCATTTAACCCCTAGCACCCACTATATAGTGTATGTAAAACAAGTACTCAAAAAGTGTTTATTGAAAATGTGCTTTGTAAAGCAAGTATTTTTTTAACTTCATATTTTCCTTCTTATTCTGTAAAATGGGTATAACTACTTTCTAAGCTTGTGGGGATTAAACAATGTACATAAAATGAAATAGAGAGCACCTGACACATAGTAAACTTTCCTCAATCAATGGCAGTTCTGGTATTTGTATTAAAAAATATTCAACTTCACAACAAGATTTTTTTCTTTTTGGTACATTGGGAATTATTATTACTTTAAATGTTAAGCCTACCAAGAATTCATATCTTTTATTATTATTTTCTTCACATGCAAATTTGAATCAATTATTTTGATATATATCCACTGAAAATAAACTTTTTCATTAACTAGATAACTAGACAGAGATTTAGGTGAACATTTTTAAAGTTAAATAGTCAGTTTTGGAACAGTTTTTATCTATATTAATTATGAAAACCTAAATTAAGAAAGAAAGAAATTTAATGTCAGAAAATACCTTTTTTCTGACATTTTCTTTCTCAAATGGGATTTTAGAAATACAGCTAAACACAGTCCCATATGTGGTGGTGGAACTGCCTGAAAAGATGTTGATTTTCTTCCTATCAATAATTTTTCCCCAGATTTCCATCCATGAAAAGTCATCCCAATTGTTCATTCTTTATAATACTGTCATACTAATTTAACTGAAATATAAACTAGATTTAATAGAATTTATTATGAAACTGCTATCAAGCATTGGATTCCTCCTATTCCTTTTCCTTCAGTTGTCCATATAAACTCTAAGTGCCTTTAAGTATTAAATTAGGAAAAGCCAGGCAACTTTAAAGCTTCCTTGAAGGATTTTCTTTATCTACATATTATATAAAGTGCAATTTGTAGCTAAGTTGTCCTGTATTTCTTTCACCTATAGCACTTTTTCAGCCAGTGAAACACTGCAGGACCATAACTTGACCTAATACCCACTGATTACCCAGTATGGGAAGATGCTTTTATCCCCAAATCAGCACTATCTCCCTGCTGACTCTAATTTCAATTATAGCAATATTCCTTTAAAGAAAGATGAAGGACAACCTGAGACCTTCTACATTTATTCTTATATATTAAATCATCCTGAATTTGTTTACATGTTTTTCTTGATGGAGAAAAAGCAAGAGATAGAGTTTTTATTTTTATTAAACTAGAAGTACATTCAGATGTCCCCTTGCTGGCTAATGGAAGGATGGGGGGAAGATTCATTAAGATTTACTTTCATTGGTAATTTTGGATACCATTAGAAGAATGGGTGTGGCTTTTATTCTCTGGGAGCAGAAGTCTATATTCTCTCTTGGGCAAGAGAACTGCTCGCAGGGAGTAATGCCTTTTCCACCATGCATATTTGCATTATTCATTTTGCTCTCAACACAGACCTACTTTCTACACATGGCCTCTGAAAGCTGTGGAGTTATAGATCTTATATCTTTCCAGCTTCAGATACCTAAGAGACTGCCTTGAATCTTTAAAAATTCTGAGTCTACAAATCTTTGAGAAAAGAATTATTATTCTAAGAGAAAGATTGGGTCAGATACCCTCCATTGGGTCCATGAATTTTGGGTAAAGAAACCTGATTATATAGCAACATGACATCTCCCATAGAAACGGAAAGGGAGGAAGAAGATGCTGGAAAAATGGAAGAGAAGGAGAGCAAATGTCTTTTTGCAGTTTGTCATGTCTCATATATTGTCTCACTTGAATACCCACTCCAAACTAGAATTTTCCATATCCACATAAAATGTAAACTAGTATACTTTGGACTTCCAGAAAAGTACTGTCCCTTCCTATCACACCTTAATGTGACCCTGTTTGTTAAAGTCCCGAGTTGTGTCAAGGAAATGATATCTGAGTCCTTAATCATTCAGATTTCTCTGCTGTATATTAAACTGAAAATCCTAAAAGGCATTCCAACAAGTTTTTAAATACTGATGTAATGACTTTCTGGTATTAATTCTCTCTACTTTGTTTCTCTGGATCTCATTTTACAATTGATCTTTAATTGACAAAGTGATATATTGTAGCCCTTTGTTTTATAAGTCTTCATATAATCTTCATTTACCTAACTTTCCCCCTTCTTTTGTAACCATGGTAAGAGAAATCATTGCCTACCAGCAAACTATAAAGACATATATATATGGGAAAGGTTAAAGACAAAATATACCAGAAAACTTTTATTAAAATATAGGCAGATGAGCTTTGTACCAAGATTGCCATAGAAAACCAGCATGTACATTAAAACTCTAAATTTAAGCTGTTCACTTATTTTAAGTTACTGGAATTTGTTTCTAATTAGATTTAAGATATCTACACAATTCAGTATATATTTTAAATAATATATCCAATGGAACTTGCTTAAAGTATCTGGACAATTAAAATAGAAATTAATTAGATTATTTTTTTCAAGTTTAGTACATTCTTTTTGTTCCATATATAGGTAACATAAACGTCACATGCTAGCAGTTATTCAGTTAATTCAACCAATAGAGTCAGTCTTGCTTTTTGAGGTTCAAAACTACATAGAAACCAAACAATACCCAAAACAAAATTTTTTCATCAGTAGCAGCATATTTTTTCCTTCGCTTGTTATAAAAATACCAGCGGTTATAAACCACATTAGTTAGTTTGAAATCACAGTGTTTGATGACTCATTTCTTTTTTCTCTTTTTAAAATTTTGGTCTCATTCCCCATGTTTCCAAGCCTCAAACTTAAACTTAGCAAGAAAAGTTTAATTCAATGATAAAAAGATAAAAATATATTTTATGTCCTCTGTTCTTACTCATCAGGGAATGTTATATAAAGCTTATTTAAAAGAACAAAGTATTACCCCTCTAACTAGGTGATAAGATACAGTCTCAGACCTGAATGATCTGGAAGTTTATCACTCATAAAAACTACTTTAGTACAGGTTTTGTTACCAGTTGAACCAATGTACAGCAAAGCTATATTAACAAAAAGATCCATTAATGTTTTCTGGCTCACTGAACCATATGAAATTTAAGTTAGCAAATCTATAGAAAAATCTATAGAAAAATTGATTCCTTCAGCTTCTTCCTCAGAATCATACAGTGATACTAAATCAAGCTATGGTCAGAAAATACAGAGTGAATTTTCAAAACGAAAAAAAACGAGTTATAATAGATTCTGTAACTGAATATTGCTTTATTTTTAAGTTAGTAGGTACTCAATAATCAATCTAAGTTAGTCAAGTGGATTCTTTACCTATTGTTCTATCACGTGTGTTTAATTATTTCATTGTATGTCAGTTTATTAGAATAATAGTTAATTTTTTAAAAAATCTCCCTAAAGCTTGTAGATATAAATACTAAAATTCAGAGTTTCCAGAAGTATTTAATTTAAACAAACTTTTTTAAAAACTGTATTTTTTTCATTTTTTTCCCACCGCTTTATTTAGCTTTGTTTGACAAATAAAAATTCTAAAGATCTTCCTCAACTTACAACAGGGTTACATCCTGAGAAACTCATCATAAGTTGAAAAATTATAAGTTGAAATGCATTTAATACGCCTAACCTATCAAACATTACATTTTAGCCTAGCCTATCTTAAACGTGCTCAGACACTTAAATTAGCCTACAATTGGGCAAAAGCATCCAACACCAAGTTTATTTTATAACAAAGTGTTGAATATCTCATGTAATTGATTGAATACTGTACTAAAAGTGAAAAACAGAATGGTTGTCGATTGTTTACCCTTTTGATCACATGGCTGACTGGGAGCTGCTGCTTGCTGCCGCTGCCCAGCATTATGAGAGCATTGTAGGGCATATCGCTAGCCTGAGAAAAGGTCAAAATAAAATGCAAAGTATGGTTTCTACTGAATGTGTATCACTTTTGCACCATCATAAAGTCGAAAAATCTTAAGTCAAATCATTGTAAGTTGGGACTGTCTGTATATATTTAGGTTGTACATATTGTATATTGTAGGTATATATTTAGGTTGTCCAATGTGATTTTTTTAAAAAGATGTATGATATGATGACTTAATATATACACATATTATGATGTGATTGCCACAATCAAGTTAATTAACACATTCATCGCCTCACCTGTGTGTGTGTGTGTGTGTGTGTGTGTGTGTGTGGTGAGAACACTTAATATCTACTCCATTAGCAAAATTCCAGTATACAATACAGTATTATTGTCTATAATCACCATGCTGTACTCTAGATCTCCAGAACTTATTCATCTTATAACTGAAAATTTGTACCTTTTGACCAACATCTCCTCATTATGTACAGGTTCTAGAGATAAGGTTAATTATCAAAAGATCCACTGTGACAAAAGCCCCGTGAGGACTGGGATTTTAGTTTGTTGGATTCGATGTTGTGTGCCTATGATCCCAAACAGAACCTTGGCATCATTGCTCAACACTCATTTTAAAAAGAGAATGCTTTACAATATATCTTTGTTGCCTATCTAACATTAACTGGAGGGAGAAAAAAGGGAATGCTTCTAACATTTCACGGTAAACATTATGTTTGCTATGGGTTTAGGGAGCTTCTCTTTGCTTATCTTTATATTAACATACATGTCTTTTAAAATATATATATTAAACCTTTCTTTCTTTTACACACCTTCTCCCATTCTGTCAGCCATCTATTTATTTTGTCTCTTGTGTCTTTCACTGAAGAGTAATCCTTATTTTGATGTAATCACATTCATCAATATTTTTGTCTTATGATTTTTGACTTTGAAGTTTTATTGTTAAAGTATTTTTCCACCTAAGATTATAAAGATACTCAATTTTGTCTTCTTCAACTATCTAATAGTTTAGCCTTCACATTTAGATCTTTAATCCATTTAGACAATTTGAATGTGCTGTTAAGTAGGCATCCACTTTCATTTTTCTCCTTGAAGTAGTTTGTTTAACTTCTACTAAATAATTTGTCCTTTCACCACTACTTTTGATATGCCCATTGTCATATATGTTTCCATATACACTAAAAAATTTGAAAACCTAGAGAAAAATGTATACATTCTGGAAAAATATATAATGTCAAAATGTCCTGAGTAACAATAAGGTTTAAACAAAATTAAAATAGTAGCTAAGATTTCCCCATTAGAAACAAACAAGCAAACAAGAAAAACAGAACAAAACAAAAGCTAGGGCCAAAAGTTTTTGAACTGAGTTCATACAAGCTTTCAATTACCATTTGTCTCTGAACCAAGAATCATGTCTCCTGCCAGCATCCATGAAACTGCAGTAGGCTAACTTGTTAGCTTGCAAATCGGGTAAAAATCTTAGACCATTCACAGTTCTTGACATGAACTAGAATATATAATACAAAATAGGACACCATCACACCAGCAACAAAAGGTTTAATTCATATAGTAATTTATCTCGAGTGCAATATGGAAAAAAACTTTAGAAATAAGGGTGTAAAGGAAGATTTTAATTTTTTAAGAGACATCTCATGTTTTTAGGAGAAATGGGTTAATATTACAAATGAGTCAGTTCTTAAATTAATCTATAACTGTGATGCAATCCAATGACATTTCAAATTTGATATTTTGATAAACGTAACAAACTTTATCTACAAACTATATGGAAGAATAATTTATGAATAGCTAAGCCAGCCATACATAAGTAAGAGTAAAGCAGAGGTATTTGTCCTAACAGAATTAAGAAATATTACAAAGCAAAGTTATACATGTGGTGTGATATTTGCTCAATAACATTGGCTCAAATGCATGTACTTATAATTTAAAAATTGTCAATGAATTTTTAAATTAATTTCATGTATTATTTTGACAATGTAAACCATACTATTCAGTAGCCTTTTAGATTTATTTGGTATGCAAAGAATATGTGTTATCTCATGCAACTTTAACCAGGGGAAAAATTGCCCATGCTGTCCTGATATTATTTCAGGAACATGGGTCTGCTTTGTGAAACACATTGATTTGAACTTGCATGTAGAATTCCTCCATCAAGTGAACCTGAATATCCAAGGCTACATTGGCATATACACACACAAATATCTATATACATGTATTTACATATGTATGTATACACACATATATATACATATATATTTTACATAAAATAAAATTCAGAAAAAGCACATGTGACCTCAATATATATATTTCAAATTCATCAGTAATGCCAATGCCAGGTTATCTTAATAATACAATATGAATAGAAATAGCAAAATTTTCTTTTAAAAAGTGATGTTTTGTGAGTAAAGGAATGTGCAGCTCTGTTTTAAAAACAGATTTTCCCATGGGTCTGCATTTAAACTGAATTCACTGTTGTGAAGGACAAACAGCTGATTTACTCCAAAGAGTGTCCTTTAAATCTCTGAGGTTAACATGAAACGTGGTAAATTGATAGTGTAGAACCTAGTGAAATATTAGAATATAAATAGAGAACCTCAAACTTTACTGCTGACTTTGAAATTTGGAAATAATATTTGTCACATTATTATAAAGCTATTGCTTTTTCAATGACAAATTGTCATGAGGGATTGTAATCATTAGACCACATTTTGAATTGTATTGATTGTTTGCTCAAACATGAGATCTGGCCACAATCCTACTATAAATTTCCCACTCCAACATCCCTGCTAGCTCATACAGTGCTTTAAATATCTTTAATAGTGGACAACAGTAAGAAGGAAAAAAGAAAGAAAAAAAAAAACAGTAGCATAGTAGCATAAGAGAGTTGATTTGTTATAATGTACAAAGTGTAACTTTGTAAATTAAATCACCATGGTTCTTTGAATCTAGTTAATGACTGATAAGACTTGATGACAAATGTGTTACTTACTATATAGTTCATCCATGATAAAAAGAAAATTAGCCTCTAAAAATCCAGAACTTGCTTCACTCTTAAGCTAGCTCTTGGTGTTAGAACCTGCCTGGCACCCACAGCTTGGCCATAGGGTTCTCCTGTTGGACATAGTGATTTCACAGAATGTCAATTTCAGAAAAGGTCACTGTGTAACTGTGGTGAAGTGAGATAACAAACAAGAACAATTCATGATGTTGACTAAGTAAAGAGAAAGACAATATCATTTTGTAAACCCTAAAGTATCAAACATCCCTCTATCCCAGTTAGTATGAATGACGACTACTACTTCTTTAACAATTAACAGCTCTAGCCTTGCTCTAGCCTTCTCTCTTGCCAAATAAGATTTATTTTTTACTTAATCACAGAATTATCCACAGTTCCTGAAAGTATCCAATTCAGACCAAAGACTTGCTTGTTTGAACCCTCCCTCAAATCACCTAAGCAAAGCCTGAATCCTGCAATAAGTCTTTTCTAACACATTCTTACTGAGATGCCCCATGGTTCCTCATGGTGTGCATTCTCCTTCCCAGTAATGCATAATAAACACAACTCATTCTACTAGTTTGTTTCTGGTTATCTTTTTTTGGAGGACATTGCGACCTATTCATTGTAACCTTGGTTTATATCTTTGGAAAAAACAAAACAAAACAAAAAACAAAACAAAGCCAGTGAAACAACAATCAGAAAACAGCATCAACTAAAACTTACCAAGTATATAATTAACTTCAGAATTTGTACCTAGTTATGATCTTGAGTCCCAATCAGTGCTGAGCAAACTATTTCTGGCATACTTAGCATTCCATCTCTGTAGGCACCAGGAAATTGCATTCAAAAACAAAAGTATAATTCTAGCTATTGTCTGCAAAACAACTTTTCTAAAACTGTTGAAGAAAATAAAAAAGAATCCCAAGATAAAATAATAAGATTGTTGGTATTTTATCCAATTTGGAAAAAAGCTTGTCAAAAACAGCTTTGCCTAAATTATATTTCATAAAACAGTAATGATTCTCAATTAATTACCTATTAATTAATGATTCTTTCCAAATTTTTCCAAAACATATAAAGAGGAGGAACACTTTCTAAATCATTTTATGGTGCTAGTACTACCTTAATATCAAAACAGGACAAAGACATCATAAGATAAGAAAACTATGGAACAATGTCTCTTTATACATATGGATGTAGAAATCCTCACAAATACCCACAAGCCAAATCCAGTAAGATAAAAAGAATTACACACCATGACTGAGTAGTATGTATCACAGGAATGCAAGATTAGTTTAACATCCAAAAATTAATTAATGTAATACATCATGACTACAGAATAAAAAACAACTCACATGAACATCTCAATAGACAAAGAAAAAACATTTGACAAAACCCAACACCCATTCATGGTAAAGCACACTGAAACAAAGCTAGGAATAGAAGAGAAATTCCCCATCAACATAAAGGGTACCTACTATAATTCCACAGTTAATATCATGCATGATGGTGAAAAACTAGGAGTAAGAATAAGATAAGGACGTGCACTCTTGCCACTTCTATTCAACACTGTACAGGACTCTAGCCAGGGCAACTTGGCAAAAATAAGAAACAAAAGGCCTCCAGATTGGAAAGAAAGAACTAAAGTATTTCTATTGAAGAAGACATGATATTGTATATTAGAAAATAATCCAGTAAATAACCATAAGAAATAATAAATGATTTCAACAAAGTAGAAAGATATGAGATCCTTATACAAAAGTCAATTGTAGTTTTGTACACTTCTAATAAACAATCTAAAAATTAAATTCAAATACTAGCAAACAGAATCCAACAGCATATTAAAAAGATCATACACCATGATTAAGTGGGGTTTATCCCAGGAATGCAAGTATTCTTCAACATACACAAATCAATCAATGTGATACACCATATTAACAAATTGAAGGAGAAAATCCATATGATCATCTCAATAGACGTAGAGAAAGCTATTGACGAAATTCAACACCCATTTATCATAAAAACCCTCCACACAGTAGGCATAGAGGGAACTTACCTCAACATAATAAAGGCCATATATGACAAACCCACAGCCAATATCGTCCTCAGTGGTGAAAAACTGAAAGCATTTCCACTAAGATCAGGAGCGAGACAAGGTTGCCCACTCTCACTATTATTATTCAACATAGTTTTGGAAGTTTTAGCCACAGCAATCAGAGAAGAAAAAGAAAATGAATCCAAATTGGAAAAGAAGAAGTAAAGCTGTCACTGTTTGCAGATGACATGATACTATTCATAGAGTCCTAAAGATGCTACCAGAAAACTACTAGAGCTAATCAATAAATTTGGTAAAGTATCAGGATACAAAATTAATGCACAGAAATCTCTTGCATTCCTATACACTAATGATGAAAACTCTGAAAGAGAAATTAAGAAAACACTCCCATTTACCATTGCAACAAAAAGATAAAATATCTAGGAATAAACCTACCTGAGGAGACAAAAGACCTGTATGCAGAAAATTTAAGACATTATAATTTTAAGACATATATAATTATAAGACAAATTATAAGACATATAGATGGAGAAATATACCATGTTCTTGGATTGGAAGAATCAACATTGTGAAAATGACTATACTACCCAAAGCAATCTACAGATTCAATGAAATCCCTATCAAACTACCACTGGCATTTTACCACATTTTACCACAAAACTAGAACAAAAAATTTCACAATTTTCACGGAAACACAAAAGACCCCGAATAGCCAAAGCAATCTTGAGAAAGAAAAATGGAGCTGGAGGAATCAGGCTCCCTGACTTCAGACAATACTGCAAAGCTACAGTAATCAAGACAGTATGGTACTGGCACAAAAACAGAAATATAGATCAATGGAACTGGACAGAAAGTCCAGAGATAAACCCATGCACATATGGTCACCTTATCTTTGATAAAGTAGGCAAGAATATACAATGGAGAAAAGACAGCCTCTTGAATAAGTGGTGCTGGAAAAACTGGACAGCTACATGTAAAAGAATGAAATTAGAACACTCCCTAGTGCCATACACAAAAATAAACTCAAAATGGATTAAAGACCTAAATGTAAGGCCAGACACTATCAAACTCTTCGAGGAAAACAGGCAGAACACACTATGACATAAATCATGGCAAGATCCTTTTTGACCCACCTGCTAGAGAAATGGAAATAAAAACAAAAATAAATCAGACCTAATGAAACTTAAAAGCTTTTGCACAGCAAAGGAAACCATAAACAAGACGAAAAGACAACCCCCAGAATGGGTGAAAATATTTGCAAATGAAGCAACTGACAAAGGATTAATCTCCAAAATTTACAAGCAGCTCATGCAACTCAATATCAAAAAAACAACCCAGTCCAAAAATGGGCAGAAGACCTAAACAGACATTTCTCCAAAGAAGATATACAGATTGCGAACAAACACATGAAAGAATGCTCAACATCATTAATCATTAGAGAAATGCAAATCAAAACTACAATGCGATATCATCTCACACCAGTCACAATGGCCACCATTGAAGAGGTATGGGAACATATGTATATGTATAACTGATTCACTTTGTTATACAGCAGAAACTAACACACTATTCACTTTGTTATACAGCAGAAACTAACACACTAGCAATTATACTCCAATAAAGATGTTAAAAAAAGGATCTACAAACAATAACTGCTGGAGAGGGTGTGGAGAAGAGGGAACCCTCGTACACTGTTGGTGGGAATGTAAATTTATACAGCCACTATGGAGAACAGTATGGAGGTTCCTTAAAAAACTAAAAATAGAACTACCATGTGACCCAGCAATCCCACTACTGTACATGTACCCTGAGAAAACCACATTTCAAAAAGAGTCATGTACTACAATGTTCATTGCAGCTCTATTTACAATCGCCAGGACATGGAAGCAAACTAAGTGTCCATCGACAGATGAATGGATAAAGAAGATGTGGCACATATATACAATGGAATATTACTCAGCCATAAAAAGAAACGAAATTGAGTTATTTGTAGTGAGGTGGATGGACCTAGATTCTGTCATACAGAGTGAAGTAAGTCAGAAAGAGAAAAACAAATACCATATGCTAACACATATGTATGGCATCTAAAAAAAAAAAAAAATGCTCATGAAGAACCTAGGGGCAAGACGGGAATAAAGACACAGACCTACTAGAGAATGGAATTGAGGATGCGGGGAGGGGGAAGGGTAAGCTGGGACAAATTTAGGGAGTGGTAGTGTATATATGGACATATATACACTAAGAAATGTAAAATAGATAGCTAGTGGGAAGCAGTCTCATAGCACAGGGAGATCAGCTCGGTGCTTTGTGACCAGCTAGAAGGGTGGGATAAGGAGGGTGGGAGAGAGGGAGACACAAGAGGGAAGAGATATGGGGAAATATGTCTATGTATATCTGATTCACTCTGTTATAAAGCAGAAACTAACACACCATTGTAAAGCAATTATACCCCAATAAAGATGTTAAAAAAAAAAAAAAAAAAAAAAGAAAATATTTGTAGGTTCTGATAAGGAACCTGTATCTAGAATATATAAAGAACACTTACAACTCAACAACAAAAAGGCAAGCCAATTTAAAATGAGGAAATTATCTAAATAGTCATTTATCCAAGGAATTTATGTTTACCTAATGAATAATGTAAATATCATCATGTAAACATAAATTTGGACAACAGAAGTCACAGAAAAATGCGTATGGTATTATTCCATTTTTATAACATGCAAAAACAGACCATCTTGTACTATGGTGATAGAAGTCAGGACAGTGGGTAACCTTAGTGGGGCAGAAAATGGAAGACAGGACAGGAGGGCTTCTCAGGGTGCTGGTATTTTCTTTTTTTTTTTCCTTTTAGTCATTTATAGAATCTCACTCTACGGCTTTCCTTTCCAGAGACCCAACATTTGCTGGGGTTTTTTTGTTTTGTTTTTTGTTTTTGCCCACACTGCAAGGCTTGCAGGATCTCAGTTCCCTGACCAGGTATTGAACCCAGGCCACAGCATTGAAAGTGCAGAATCCTAACCACTAGACCACCAGGGACCTCCCCACAAAGTTCTTTTTTTTTCCACACACTGTATTTTATTTTTACAAGAGATAAATAAACTGACACCAAGCATTGTAAATGGATGACCACAACAAAAGCAACAATAATTGCAATTACCAAACATGAAACACACTCATGCTATGTCATAATACTGACATTCATCAGTTCATTCAGTCCCATGTAATTAATTTTTTTTTCATCTTGATCTTTGTTAGCACTTTTGTGAATTCATCAGTTTTCCATTAGAGTTCTGAAAATGCTTATTCATTCAGTTCAGCAGTATAGTCAGTTACCAGAAACCTGTACTTGTCAGAGTCTTCTCCATGAATTCCTTGAAGATCAAACCCTTTTATAGGAACATTTTTGCAAAAGCATTAGAGTACACCTAGGTATTTTCTTTTTTCTTGATGTTGGTGCTGTTAGAGAGATGTTTATGTCATGAAAATTCATTGAGATGTGCATTTATAATATGTACACTTATCTGCATATATACTTGCTTCAATAAGAGCATTATAAATGGATGCTGATTGAAGATTTTTAAAGAATTTTATGAGTTAAATTAAACTTGAGAGAGACTTCCCTGGCAGTCCAGTGTTAAGACTTTGCCTTCCAATGCAGGGGGTACAAGTTTTATCCCTGGTTGGGGAGCTAAGATCCCACATGCTTCGTGGCCAAAAAAACCAAAAGATACAACAGAAGCAATATTGTAACAAATTCAATAAAGACTTTAAAAATGGTCCACATCAAAAAAATCTTAAAAAAAAAAAAAATCTTGGGAAACTGCAATACATATATCAGTGTGTTTTTCAGTATGGTTATCTTTTGATTAAGTGTCTTTTTCTTATTTTAAATTTGTATTATGTCATATTCTAGAAACAACTGAAGTTGGGTTTAAGAGGATTAACCAAAGTATAGCAAGACATAGATGAAAAAGAGGGAAATAAAAGTAGAGGTAGAAAATAGAAGCATATGGTCACAATTATTCCCTATATTTATAAGCAATTTGCATTTTTTCATCAGCCTTTGTCTTGTTTTGCATGCCTCATTAACTATCCTTATCTTTCCTGATATTTAATAAGGAAAGTAAAGGGGGCATCCTTCATCTGTTCACTGTTAGAATTTTACTTATTTTATATTTGTCCAAGTAAACTACAAAGTATCTCCTCTGAGAGGTTCCAAGGGAGACAGTGCAAGTCCTTAGTGAGGGGAGAGGTGATTGGAGAGGGTGTCATGCTTTATCCCCCAACACACTGCAGTCTTTGCCACCCCCTATTCCTCTGAGCCCTCACAGCCCTTGCCTGTGTCATCAACGTTGATATTTATTACATATGGTCTGAGTATGATGAAAAAATTGTCTAGATTTCCTCCATTTGCCAGTTTTTTGTTACTATCATGAGTCTCAAATAATATGCTATTAAAGAAAACTTCCTCAAAACCGTGTTGGTATCTTAGACTGCTAAATTGTGATTTCTTTCTTTCCAAGCTAAAAGTTCACAGCTTTTAGAGTTTACTTACAAATAATTGTGACATTATAGACAAGACTGAAAGTGTATTCCTGTAACTGTAGACTCATCTTTAAACAGAGAAGAAGTAAAAATATTTCAATAGTGAACTTTTTTAATTGAAAAAAAAGTATGTGAGATAAAATCCTTTATTTACTCCTTTGTGGTTCAAAGGACCACAAACATAGATTTGAATGGTGTGGCTTCTACTCTTGATTTGGCCACTGACAACATGATATAAAATCTGCCATTAACCCCTTTGGGCTTCAGCTTCTTCACTTTTTTTTTTTTTTTTTTAATTAAGGGCTTGGAGTAGATTATTTTTAAAGTATGATTTCTGCTCTTCCTCTACAATTATCATTTATTCATTACCTAATGTGCAATGAAGTAGGCTTAACTCACTTGAAACTGCTAATGATCCTAGAAAAAGGGCTTTACTAGCATCTCCATTTTACAGGTAAATAAACTGTGGTAGAGATGGGGTAAACCTTTTGTTCAGAATAATACAGCTGGGCAGTGACAGAGCCAGAAATCCAACTGATTCTGTGTGACTCCAGAGTCCCTTGTGGTTCTTCTCCATTATGTAATCCTACTTTTATGAGAGGCGATATACTTTCTTCTTTAAATGCATTCATTCTGGAGCTAGCCTGCAGAGGCAAAACCCAACTCTGCTACTTACCCACTATGCAACCTTTAACAAGTTACTTATTCCCAGGGTCTCAGTTTCAGTCTAAAAAGGGGGATAATAATTGTTCCTTCTGTTATGAGGTTGGAAAAGTTGTATGCATAAAGGCTGTTATGAGGTTGGAAAAGTTGTATACATAAAGTACTTAGGACAGTGTCTGATACAATAAGCATTCCTTCAGTGTTGTAACGCTTATCCTTACTTATCCTTACTCTTACATCAAAAGTAGAGTCATGGGATTAAAATCAACCCATGCATAGATGTGGTTTGATTGTATCAATTTTTCTATGCATACTACTGTTCACTTTGCATGACAAAATATTCAGTTGTTTTAAATTGAAACTCTGCAAGTCAAATGGAATTTCATTTGTCCCATAATATCCTTGCCAATTTGATTTAAAAATTAATATGAAAAATCTCTTCATGCTATGCATGACTTTACCAGGGCTTCTAACTCCTATCAATTACCCAGCAATGTCCATTTTCATGGTGAATCATTTATGAGTAGACATTCAGTTGGATGGTAGCACTCGATGAGACCCATTTCAAGGCAGACTGCACAGTATGCCCAGATGTGTCCAGACACATGTACACCCAACTGGAATTAGATTCAGAATGCCCGTGTTCCAGTCCTAACTGCTGATCCTTGCTAATAAGGTAGGAAAAAATCTTTTAATTTTTATGGGGTCAAATTTCTTCATCTGTAAAATAAACATAATACCTATTCCTTTATTTGGGTCTATTTTGAGGATCAAATGAGATAAAAACTGTATATAGTGCTCTGCAAAATTCAAACTTCTCTTCAAAACTAAAATACATTATTATTGAAACTTAACTTTTAATTTTTTAAAACTTTGATTTTTTTTTTTTTACATCTTTATTGGAGTATAATTGCTTTGCAATGTTGTATTAGTTTCTGCTGTATAACAAAGTCAATCAGCTATATGTATACATATATCCCCATATCCCCTCCCTCTTGCGTCTCCCACCCTCCCTATCCCACCCCTCTAGGTGGTCACAAAGCACCAAGATGATCTCCCTGTGCTATGCGGCTGCTTCCCACTAGCTATCTATTTTACATTTGGTAGTGTATGTATGTCATTTCTACTCTCTCACTTCGAAACTTTGCTATAAATTCAGCCTGATTTGGCAATGGCCTGTCACACTACAACAATTTCTGAATCTGGGTGCTCATATTTCTGTGCTTGTCTCTCATAAGAGATCAAATACTTTGATGTTTCTAGGGTTACACAGATTATCTTCTCCAAGGAAGGTTTACTGCAAGGACCCACAAGAATAAGGGCAAAGGGGAGTCATCTCACAAATTATATACTTCTCTCATCCTAGTTATTCCAGACTGTGTAATGCACTTAGAATAATACAATGAGGTCCAGTGGTCTGTCTTTTCATGGCTCACTGAGCATTCCAAAAGAGAGTATTAACAGGCTGTTTCTCTGTACAGAGCTCCTCTATCAGGCTTTGCTCTTTAGCGATTTGTGTCCAACTTGCAGATTGTGATTCCCAGCTTATACACCTGCCCACAACCTAGCTCGGTATAGCTAGGATCACAGGATTGATAGACCATGTTGTACCAGCTTTAGGAGCTTATGCCAAATAGCAACTGTTGGCCACTTTCTTTTGAGTGTGTATCCAAGACTTGAAGATCATGGATTACTTCTTCAGTGTAGCTGGTATTCTCCTTTTGAGGTTTACCTTTCTGAATCGTGTTTCTTAATCTTAACTCTTCATTCTGCTGTTTTTTCAGCATTGTACATTAAAACAAGCAAGCATGCCACACTTGATTGAGCAATTAAAAACAATTTGGCCACACTTTCTTTTAATGCTGAATGAGCAAGATATCTAAAAGGACTTTGGGAGTTATTAAGCTTCATACCTACTAGCCAATACCAAACTTAGGGAACCAAAGAGGTCCCAGGATAACCTGGACACAGATTTTTTGTTCCACCAAGTTCAACTGGAAGATTTTATGAAAAGAGAGAAGATAACTACTGGCCATAGGCCTGCCCATCACTCATCGTAGCTGCAGATATTTTTCCTCTTCTTTTCACTACATTTTAACATATAATGCATAACAATCACTGAGCCTGAAGCTCATGCTAGAGGAATTTTTCTCTTAAATATGTGTAGACCATTTTTACATAGAATTCAAAGTCATTCAAGGTGGAGGCTTATTTATTTATGTATGGCAACATCTCTCTCTCTAGATATATCTAGCCTTGTTTCAGTTTTATTTGGTTGCCTTTTTTCTGGCTTTCCCTGATTTTTCCATTTTAATATTAGTGGTTTTTTTTTTTAATGCAGTCCTTGGTGAAATTGTAAAAGCAGGACATACTGAGAAACATAAAATCATCAAATGCTTATGCTATGGACCAAATATCATTACTCAGTTTGGGATACAGCCATAGATAGACATTTGCTGTTGGAATTTTAATGTCAAGTGGCAAGAGATTTCCATCTACTTTCATTCAGAAAGTTCATGGGCATGTGTCAGTCATCATATTTGTTTTTAGAAATAACATTACAGTGTTCCAACTTGTTTTTCCAATTAATTCTTCTCCACCATTATATTCTCACCATAATTCTATAGTAAATATCTAGATATGACCCCTATTCAAGAGCCATTTCTTATTTCTCTGAAAATTTCTGTAAGAAGGGATGTAGCTTTGTGATTTAATTGGATTTTATTCCAGTACAATAATAGCATGCTTCTAATTGTCAGATATTTCAAGAGAAAGTTAAACACATTTTATGAACTGAAAACAAATTTTATTGACCATTAACTTTTATAAGCTAATTTCAAGGTAGCACCTTGTACATTCAAATATGTTGCATCACTTTTTATTTATGGGTAATTATATCACTACATGATTTTGGAAAAATAGTGAAAACTTTTGGTGGGGTCATATACTTAAAGTCACATAGGAAATTTATTAATGCAATTAATGTTTATAATGCATATTCTATTGACTTTATAAAATTCATTTAAATACTAGCCGTTGAGAAGTCAGTAAGTAATGAGAACTTGGTTTTAGAAATGCACTTTTAATCTGGTAAATATTAAAATGAACTATTATTGTTTTGACTGTTGTGGTTGAGTGACTAATATGTAAATCCTAAATAATGTTTTCTTTTTACTAACATTCAACCTTGCAATGGGGGAAAAATTCTAGATTATATGATTGAGTTTGTCGTAATCACATCTCATGTAATCCAGATTTGCTACCCCCACGCTGAGGCTGGAAAGCTTCATCCAGTGCTGTTCTCTGCTACTCAGCCTAGAACCGTGGATGCTTTCCAACCAGCCCACTTACCTCCAATGGCACTGTTCCCCTGGAACTTACTTCAGAGTCCACCTTGCATGCATTTTTGCTGCTGACCCTGAGTACATTCTCCTAATACCTCTCTAGACATTTTTCTCTTATGGCCACCCCTATAATTGTCTCAGGTGGCTTGAAAGAATTATAGGGGAAAAGTTATAGAAATTGATTAGGGGAAGGCCTGACTCATCAGTTTTCCAGACATACCAGATGTATGTGAATTATAGTTTAGGCTTGAGTAGAAAGAGATACCTGCTACTGTTTCCAAAGAATTATTAACCAATCTAAGGGCAGGCAGTGCTATATTATGTACCACACAAATAGATAATGGTCCTTACCAGGCCTATTTAAAATTATTCCCCATGCCTAGTACAGTTTACTGTCCAAATGTGATAAATAAACCTTTGCTGGATGGTTCAGTGAAAAAATTTTTGAAACTGTAAAGGTCAACACTACAGTGTACATCACTCATTTACACATTCAGTAGACATTTAATCAGGACAAATTTTATGTCAGCTGTTATATACAAATCCTGTTATTGAATCATCACTATAAAGCTTAAAGAGGGTAAGACACTTAAAGTCACACAGCTAATAAGTTTTAAGTCTGTTAGATTGCTAACAGAGATCTGTTTAATTTCAAATCCAATGACTATTTCACTGTATCTCAGTTTATTTTACATCTCCTAGAGATGTTCAAAAACAGCAGAATAATAAAATTATTGAGAATGAGAATGGTTAACACCTATTCAATTCTTTCAGAGTGATAGCCATTTAGCAAATTGTCTTACATTATTTATGTTATTTAATATTCACACAATACTCTGTAATAAATATTGCTGTTCCTATAATGCTGATGCAAAAACTGAATTTCAGAGAATCAAGTCACATACTCAGAACTAAATTTTATACTCTAGCTGTACTACTCTAAACTCATGTGTTTTACTATGTGGGGCAGGGGGCTGATAAATGTGAATTGGATAAAGGACTATCAAAATAAAGTCTGGAATAAGTTATTTACAAAGGGAGGTTTTAGCTGGATAAGTGCATAAACTGAGAGAGCTCATAGAGTTTAGCTGCAAGAGTGATGTATCTAAACAGTGTTAGAAGAAAGAAGTACTCAAGTATACCTTGATAAATCTGAACAAGGTTTTGGGGTGAGGTTAAATTGTGGACCCATTTATGGAAGATCAACTCGTGGGAATATGAAAAGAGGAAAGTTGGGTAACCTGGGCATGCAGTCCTATGGAAAATCTACTAAGGCAGAAGGGAAATGAATGGATAAAGGCATTTTTGATTACTTTCTGTCAGGAAGTTGGCTAGAACCACAGTGAAGGAATAGGGAGTTTGAATAAAGTAATTCAGACATAGATAATGATTTTTGAGGGGTTTTAATGGCAATAGGAGTCTATCGCACACTTTTAAGAAAAAGGCATATGCTTTAACTCATACAATCACTTTTATTGGCATAACAAAATGGCAATATTGGGCTTCCCTGGTGGCACAGTGGTTTAGAGTCCGCCTGCCAATACAGGGGACACGGGTTCATGCCCTGGTCCGGGAAGATCCCACATGCCGCGGAGCGGCTGGGCCCGTGAGCCATGGCCGCTGAGCCTACGCGTCCGGAGCCTGTGCTCCGCAACGGGAGAGGCCACAACAGTGAGAGGCCCAAGTACCGGAAAAAAAAAAGGCATTATTGTAATCAATAAGAGTTTCAAACATTTCCTACATTTTTCCAATATGTAACGTAAAGGCAAATGTAGAAAGGACAAAAGAAAACAGCTGTGTATGGCTCAATTTCCGTTTATTTATTTGATTAGTATCTCTGACTTAAGTTCACATTAAAATAGAGGAGAAAATTCTTCTCTATGCATAGAAATATATCTCACTGTAAAGGTTAATAACTTAGAAAATATGGCAGAAATTTTCTTCAGTACTGGCTTGATGTTAAATGGAAGAATATTCCACCACTGCTAACTTTGAATTTTATCACTATAGCCAATTGAATGCTATCAAGCTAAATAAAAGGGCCCTGGCAAATTTCTGTAATGAGAATTTTCTTATTCATATTACTTACACTTGGATGAAGTAATTTTCCTCTTTTTACCAATAAAAAAGATAACATTTGTGGAAGTTTCTTTTGAGAGGTCATTTGCAGATATAAACACTTTTTTGAAAGATAAGAAAGAATGGCTTTTCTGTTTCTAGAGATTCTTATGTTTCAATAGACATTAAAACCTTCACAGAAATTATACCAGCAATGTCAACTTTGAAATACCTCCAACATTGTCAACTATGTTAAGATATGGGGATTGAATAGAATAAATAACATTGTTCTGAAAGAGTCTGGAGTAGGATTAGAATAAACTTTTTAAATGAATATGCTTGGTTTCAGTTTCAACTACTTTTAAGCTTGAGCAACACTTTTTTTTCAACAAACACATGGTTCTTTAAAATCCCCAGAGATCCAACCTCCACTATTTTAAAACATTTGCCCACTTCTTTGCCCACTGTTTCACTTTTTAAAAAAAAATCATAATTACATTGGAGTGTTGATTACGAAAAGTATTGGTTAACAGCATTGCAAGATATTTCAAAAGACTGTCAGATCTAATATTCACCTTCTAGGGAAAACTTTATCTAAATGGGTTGTTATACTTGGAATGGACAGGTATAATACCCAGAACTGATCATCATGCCATCCTCATTAAAGCCCGCCCAAAGTTACCAACAGAGAACCCAAGGGGTGACCTACATGTGATTCCACAGATCTAACGCGGTATCAAGATCTGGCTCATGGCAGTTAAGTAGCTTAAGTCCATCACCGCAATTTTCATCAGCCAGCCCTCCACACAGTCACCCCTAATGAAACACAATCTCCAAGCAAATACCAAGTGCTCATGGAAATACAACCTCAAGAAATGTTCCTTAGCCTTCTGTTTCAACTAGAATGCTACCTATAAGCTTCCTCTATATAGAAATTCTGAAGTTTCTGGAGATTATATGTACATGTGTATATATATATATATATATACACATATATGTGTATATATATAGTTATATATAGTATGTTATTATGTATAACATATATATATATATAATCTTAAACACTCTTATAATATATAATACATTCACCTCTGGTTATCATCTCTAAAGATTGAAAACACTGTCCAGGTAGATTATACATGTTTACAAGTAACATGTGACCCTTATAAGCAACCCCAATTCATGCCCACTTCCTCAGGCAGGTTAAGTCATCATACTTCTGTCAGTTTACACATAGAGGTCTTATTAACTAAATCTTTAATCCATTCAGTTTCTCTTTTCTAGACCTTATTTTATTTTCCCCTTCCATCAGATTTTGTGGCACCATTTTCCTTACTTTCTTAACTTTTCTAGTTATTGTTTAGTTTCTGGGTTATTGTTTTGAACTTGTGTCCTTAGCCCTCTGCTCTTTTGCATCCACAACTTCCCAAACAACCCTATCCACTCTTCGAGTACTACGTGTTTGCTAATGAATAGTAGTCCTATCTCTTTTGTAATCCAGATCTATATCTCCAACAACCTACCAGATATCTCCACTTTCATGTTTCATATATGCAAAATGGAAATAATTAAATCAATCAATCCAACAGAATACAATAACAAATCTAGCTCCTTCAACGTGTTTAGTTTTTAAAGTGACATCATGACTAGATTTAGTCACCGAAGGCAAATTTGTATTTGTTTCCTTAACAGCTCTATCCTCTACTTTGCCCCTTCTAATAGGTCATCAGATCTTGTTGATCTCTACAGCTTTGGTCTCTTTAATCATGTGTGTTTTATACTTTTCCTCTGCCCCTTATTTAGTCTGGACTCCTATAATTTCTCATATGACATAAGGAAAATAACCTTCTATATTGCTTGGTTGTAATCATATTCTCACATCCTTACCATACAGATACACACATTGCTTAGATAGTGAATCATGTTAGTATCAGATGTGGTGGTAAAAAATGTGCTCTCTGTGCTAAAATAACCTATATACCATGTAATTTTTAATAAACGATTTGTTTTTAAGTGGCTCAGATATCTACATTGCAGGAAATATTTAATGTAAGGTTAAGATGAAAGGAAAAATGTATGGTCAATTTCAATATGCTAGATGGTCTGGGAGATCATAGGCATCAGGGGTAAGGGTGGTTATCAGTTCTGCTATATGCATTATCCAAAGTCACAAACACAAGAGAATCACTTCCTCTTTTAAAAATAATCTTGGGCTTCCATCTTTGACAAACTTGTCACATATAAAGCTTGAACTGGAGTAATAAAAATCCTGTACCTTTTTGAGTTTAAATAACTTAGTTGGGTCAACACTTCATGTCTAGAATAGCAGACTAAATTAAATTCAGTTGTAAGGGGAATGAAAAACTATTGCAAAGGTAATGGAAATATACTACCCCATCAATACAAGGACAGGAAAGTCAAGAAGGTGAAATGGTGGAGAAAAGTCCTCTTGAAGGAAATGAAATTAGAAAAGAGAATCCTTTGGACTAATTGCCTATCTACTGTATGGTTTGTAATGTAAGCCATTTGAAATAAAATTCACTTAAAAAAAGAAAGTTTTGGTGCCGCTGGGGAGAGGAGAAGCTGCTGCCACCACCGCCATTGCCGGGAGCCGCGGAGACAAGTCACTACCTTTCCGTTTCTCACAATTGGGCTGAGCACGACTGAACCATGGGGGAACACAGTCCAGATGACAGCATCAGCTACTTTGAGGTAGCGGAAGATGAGCTGACCCCCGATGACAAGATGCTTAGGTTTGTGGATAAGAACGGACTGGTGCCTTCCTCATCTGGAACTGTTTATGATAGGACAGATGTTTTTACCGAGCAGGATCCTGGCACTTTGGAAGACGAAGATGAGGACGGACAGTACGGAGAACACTTGCCTTTTCTAGTAGCGGGTGAAGAGGGCTTTCATCTAATACATCAAGAAGCAATGTCCCAGGGTTATGTGCAACACATTATCTCACCAGATCAGATTCATTTAACAATAAACCCTGGTTCCATGCCCATGCCAAGAAATATCGAAGGTGCAACCCTCACACTGCAGTCAGAATGTCCAGAAACGAAACATAATGAAGTAAAGCAGTACCAGTGCACCTTTGAGGGCTGTCCCCGCACCTACAACACAGCAGGCAACCTGCGCACCCACCAGAAGACCCACCAGGGAGAGTATACCTTTGTCAGTAGTCAGGAGGGCTGCGGCAAGGCCTTCCTCATCTCCTACAGCCTCAGGATCCACGTGCGGTGCACACGAAGGAGAAGCCATTTGAGTGTGAAGTGCAGGGCTGTGAGAAGGCGTTCAACACACTGTACAGGCTGAAAACACATCAGAGGCTTCACACAGGGAAGACGTTTAACTGTGAATCTGAAGGCTGCGGCAAGTACTTCACCACGCTCAGTGATTTGAGGAAGCACGTTCGAACCCAGACAGGAGAAAAGCCATTTCGGTGTGGTCACGATGGCTGTGGAAAAGCATTTGCAGCAAGCCACCACCTCAAAACTCACGTCCGTACACATACCGGTGAAAGACCCTTTGTCTGCCCCAGTAATGGCTGTGAGAAAACATTCAGCACTCAATGCAGTCTCAAAACTCACATGAAAGGTCACGATAACAAAGGAAATTCATACAGTGCACTTCTAAATCACAATGGATCCGAGGATACAAATCACTCACTCTGAGGAATTTAAGCCTTTTGTCCACAGATTCCGAATTTCAAGAACATTCCAATACAGGCCAAAACGCTCACTTTCAGCACACTTTCACCAGCCATCATTTTTGAACCAATGTCCCGGAAGTCAGCTGACCCAGCAATTCAGGAAGATCCTCAACAGACAGCCTGGCATCTCCGAGCCACCCCGGTCTCTACTACCAGCCTCAGCACCGTCTACTCCTCTGCCTGCTCCCTCCCTAGGAACTGGCTCCCAGCAAGCTGCATTTGGCAACCCACCTGCTCTCTTACAACCTCCAGAAGTGCCTGTTCCCCACAGCACACAGTTTGCTGCTAATCATCAAGAGTTTCTTCCGCACCCTCAGGCACCGCAGCCCATTGTGCCGGGACTTTCTGTTGTTGCTGGGGCTTTGGCGTCAGCCATGGCAGCACCGCCTCAACCACAGAGTACAACTGAGCCCCTGCTGGCCATGGTCCAGACTCTGCCCCTGGATGCCAACTCTGTCCTAACTAGTAACCCCACTATAACCATCACCCCGACTCCGAGCACAGCTCTCCTGCAGCCGAGCCTCGTCACGGGAGAACAGAACTTACAGTGGATACTGAATGGTGCCATCAGCTGACCACACACCCAAGAACAAATTCAGCAAACATCTAAAGTTGAGAAGGTGTTTTTTACCACTGCAGTACCAGTAGCCAGTAGTACAGGGAGCGCTGTACAACAGATTGGCCACAGCGTCCCTGTGATCATCATCAAACAAGAGGAGGTCTGTCAGTGTCAGTGTGTGTGCCGGGACTCCTCCAAGGCGCAGGCAGCCAGCAGGAGGAAGGGCTGTCCTTCCCCTCCTGCTCCAGCGCTGAGCGCCCAACCTCCTGATGAGCCCAGCCTGAAGCTACCACCGCAGACTTTTTCCCCGCCCTCGATCCCCCTGTCATCCTCCTCCACCGCATCCTCTTCCTGTGAGCAAAGCAGACAAGCAGTGACTCCTTCAGACCTTCAGACAGAAACGTTACGTGCCATGGATACGTCACAGTTTCTGTCCCTCCAGAACCTGGACACGCCGTCCAGTCTGATTCCCACTGAAGCACTACTGCAGGCGGAGGAGGAGATGGGCCTGACCAGCAGCTTCTCCAAGTGAAAGACCTGGAGGTGCTCACCTCTAGGAACAGAGGCTGAGCAGGAGGCAGAAGGTGAGATGCCTACCATCGTGGGGTCAGCAGTTTGAAGGAGGAAGAAATCTACTGTTTGAAGTCCTCACCTTTCAGACACATTTTCTTTATTCATATCCCAGGAGCATCTATTTTTAAGGAACTGATCTTTGGAGAAAAACAAACAAAAATGAAACAAAACAACAAAAAAACTAAGTTATAAATTAACTATTTTGCTGCACTGTATATCACTTTTGCTTATTGTCATGTGAACTTGGAAATTAAGGTTACTCGTATGCATAAAAATTCTAAATGGAAAAAAAAAAGAAAAAAGAAAGCTTCAGCAATGCTTTCACAGTAGACTTCAACAAATCTCAACATTTCTCCATTTTTTATTTTTAGGCTGTTTAATCTGGTATTGATTATCATTGCTACCAACAAAATTTATCTTGGTTGCATTTTAAAATATCAAGCCAAATGTTGGTAAATCAAAGTGGCATAGGAAAATTAGGAAAATGATAGTAGAAAAGACAATGGTGATTCATATTTTGATATTTTTAAGTGAGTTTGATAGACTATATTGATACTGGGTTTAACAGAATTAAGCATGGGCAAACCACATTTTAGAGGTAACACAAATTTGTATCTCCTCAGGCCAGAGGCCATAGACTCACTTTAGGTCAAAGGATAATGATTGCTAGCAGCATTCATTCTTGTTCAAATACAATAGGTAAAAGCGGTTTTTCCATCTTGTTGGCTTATTTGCTCAACAATACATCAACTGGTAAAATAAGTGTAGAATAATTAACTGAATGTAACATAGGGGTACACTTAGCCTATGAGGAGCCAAACTATGCTAAAGGAAAATAAAGGAAACATCATTGGTCAGAATAGTGCTCTTAAGTAAGGGTGGGTAGACAGAAAAATGGACATATCACTAAATATACTACCTAAAGCAATTTACAGATTCAATACAATCCCTATCAAACTACCCTTGGCATTTTTCACAGAGCTAAGAAAAAAATTTTAGAATTTGTTTGGAAACACAAAAGACAGCAAATAGTCAAAAGCAATCTTGAGAAAGAAAAATGTAGCTGGAGGAATCAGGCTCCCTGACTTCAGACTATACTACAAAGCTACAGTAATCAAGACAGTATGGTACTGGAACAAAAAACAGAAATATAGATAAGTGGAACAGCATAGAAAGCCCAGAGACAAACCCATGCAGCTATGGTCTAATCTATGACAAAGGAGGCAAGAAAAACAGTCTCTTCAATAAGTGGTGCTGGGAAAACTGGACAGCTACATGTAAAAGATTGAAATTAGAACACTCCCTAACACCATACAGAAAAATAAGCTCAAAATGGATTAAAGACATAAATGTAAGGCCAGACACTATAAAACTCTTAGAGGAAAACAGGCAGAACACTCTTTGACATAAATCACAGCAAGATTTTTTTTGACACACCTCCTAGAGTGATAATTAAAACAAAAATAAACAAATGGCATCTAATTAAACTTAAAAGCTTTTGCACAGCAAAGGAAACTATAAACAAGACAAGACGACAACCCTTAGAATGGGAGAAAATATTTGAAACAAAGCAACTGACAAAGGATTAATCTCCAAAATATACAAATAGCTCATGCTGCTCAATATCAAAAAAACAAACAACCCAATCCAAAAAAAGGTGGAAGCCCTAAATAGACATTTCTCCAAAGAAGACATACAAATGGCCAATAAACACATGAAAAGATGCTCAATATCAGTAATTATTAGAGAAATGCAAATCAAAACTACAATGAGGTATCACCTCACACCAGTCAGAATGGTCATCATCAAAAAAACCTACAAACAATAAATGCTGGAGAGGGTGTGGAGAAAAGGGAACCCTCATGCATTGTTGGTGGGAATGTGAATTGATACAGCCACTATGGAGAACAGTATAGAGGTTCCTTAAAAAACTAATACTAGAACAATCCCATTACTGGGCATATACCCAGAGAAAAGCATAATTGAAAAAGACACATGCACCCCAATGTTCATTGCAACAATATTTACAATAACTAGGACATGGAAGCAACCTAAATGCCCATCAACAGAGGAATGGATAAAGAAGATGCAGTACATATATACAGTGGAATATTACTCAGCCATAAAAAGGAACAAAACTATCATACAGAATGAAGTAAGTCAGAAAGAGAAAAACAAATATCATATATTAACACATATATGTCGAATCTAGACAAATGGTATAGATGATCTTATTTGCAAAGCAGAAATAGACACAGACATAGAGAACAAATGTATGCATACCAAGGGGGAAAGGGGAGGGGTGAGAGGAATTGAGAGGTTGGGGTTGACATATATACACTATTGATACTATGTATAAAATATAATAGGTAACTAATGAGAACCTACTGTATAGCACAGGGAATTCTATTCAATGCTCTGTGGTGACCTAAATGGGAAGGAAATCCAAAAAAGGGGGGATATGTATATGTATAACTGATTCATTTTGCTGTACAGTAGAAACTAACACAACATTGTAAAGCAACTATACTCCGATAAAAACTAATTTAAAAAATTAGGAAGATATATGAAGTGATTTATTTATATCAAAGTTAGTGGAACAGAGAAAAACGCAATTTAAATTAAATAATCAGGGACTTCCCTGGTGGTCCAGTGGTTAAGAATTTGCCTTCCAATGCAGGGGGTGCAGGCTCAATCCCTGGTCAGGGAGCTAATATCCCACATGCCTTGGGGCCAAAACACCAAAACATAAAACAGAAGCAATACTGTAACAAATTCAATAAAGACTTTAAAAATGGTCCACATCATAAAACCTAAAAAAAAATGAAATAATCAATTTTCCAGCAAAGATATTTGATCATGGAATTGCCAGTTATATAGCATCTTTAATGTTTAAGAATAATAACATGTAAAGTCTGAGTTACAAACTGTGAGTAATATCACTGCCCAACTCAATCCAAAAAAAATAACAATATAACAGCATCCACAAATTCTTAAGTTTGTTACATACACACACACACACACACATACACACACAGAGCAAACCTTATACTTCCTTATGTACATAGGTAATTATATTTCATAACCATGAAACATAGATATATTAATTCAAATTTTTCCTTCTTTCTTATTTTGTCTGTGACAACAACAAAACGAAAAAGGCCAGGTAGAAAACAAGAATGACCATGAACTTTGAGGGCAAGGGTATAATTCAACCAAATTCAAATATCTCTAACTCTGTAATAATAGAAATAGCACCTAGGTATACAACATATGAGCAACAGTCAATTTCATACCCTTCAACCTTGTTAAGTGGTATCAGATGTAGTCAACATTGGTGCTTCCAAAAGAGACAGAATATTTTTATTCATATTGGAAAAATAAGAAACACTCCCAAGAAGAGGCTATAACTCCTTATATGTTTACTGGGAATTTCATGTACTCTCGATATTTACTCATGCTGTAATCGCTACTAGGTCACAGATTACTGTGGTAAACGCAATCAGGCACTGAGAAACAATACTCTTGCTTCAACTAAATGAGTGCAATAGTTTGTTCTTCCACTAGTAGAGAGATTGTTCTGGTCTCTTTCAAGTTGTGGCTAAGGTAAAACCTAATGCCTTTAAGATTTCCCAAGTTTAGTGAGCATGTAGACCCCCCATCTCAGCACACACCCCCTTTTTTTTTTAAAATTAGGATCCCAAGTTCAATAAGCATAAATAGTAAGTTACAAGATGTAAGGGCAGGATCACAAAAGAATAGTGTTCTCAGTCACATTGTCACCTGTTTAAAGAAACCAATTAAGCAACTGCCCTGATATTTCATTCTATCACTCTCTTTCTTTTTATATGTGTAACACGTATTCCATATGCCAAGAGCTGTGATCAATGTTTCAGAAGTGTTATCTTCTTTTAATAATGACCCAGTTCTTAAAATTTTATCAGTGAGGAAACTGAGGCAGAGTGACATTAAGTAATTTGTCCAGGGTCACCCAACTCGCAAGGGGTAGAGGTGGGATTTGAACTCCGACCATAGGACTTTAGAACCCATACTCTTAACCACTACAAGGTACAGCCCCTTATATTAGTTTGGAAGAAATCTTTTAAAATAACTAATGATTTTTGATGCAAATGAGATTCTAGATCCAAAATTCATCATTCATGGAGTTGAAAAGATCTCTAAATTTATCCTAATCCCCCATACACACACCTGCTAAAGCCTAGTATATCTGGCAGATATTTGGTACTCGTTATATATTTGCTGAATCAACAAATGAAAGAATACAGTATAAATATCCAAATCAACTCAGACAAGAAGATGTCATTATCTAAGGCTTATTATTTTTTGGAATAGTGGCTTTGACTCTATTTCAAGGTGATAGCACTATTTTTGACACTGCAATAGCTCAGTCATTACAAATACTATAGGCACTGGGATCATTATAATTGGTCAGTTCAATGATATCCATTAGATTGGGAGTTGATCAGAAAGAGATAATATATAAACTTGGATAAAGCATTATATATTTTAAAAATTTTCTTCCCAGCTTTATTGAAATATTATTTACATATAGCATATGTAAATTTAGGGGTGTACACTGTGATGATTAGATATATGTATATATTACAAAATGATTACCACAATAAGATTAGTTAGTATCTCTATCCCATCACATAGTCATAATTGTTTTCATGTGTGGTGATAACATTTAAGATCTACTTTCAAGTATATTAAGATCTACTTTCAAGTATATAATACAGTATTAATAATTATAGATACTATTATATTGATGATTTTGTGTTGATCCAGTCTTTTTTTTCATTTTTTATTAGTTATCTATTTTATACATATTAGTGTATATATATCAATCCCAATCTCCCAGTTCATCCCACCACCACCACCCCCACCAAAGCATTATATATTTTTAAAGGAGAAAAAGAATGTTGACTACAGGAAACATAAAATATAAATGAACATAAGTTGGACTTATGTTCTCCATAAGGAGGACTAAAAGTAGGTGCTGTAGGAGTACTTGTTGATTGATGTCTTGGATCAGTGAATTATAGCAAATTTAGATTTCTTTATATAACTGACACTTTTTAAATCATACCTAAGTAAACCAAATCCACTCTTGGAATAGTCTTCAGTTGTTTCATTGTGCCTTGTTTCATGACCAAATGTTCTTCTTAATTTCAGAAGGCAATATAATACGCAATTATTTAAATACAAACTATGTGGTCAAAAGCTATTGACTGATGAGAGATCAGACTCAGGCAACATTAGGAGAATTAATGAAATTATAGTGAGTAAAGAGACAAATGCCAATGGGGGAGTAATCTATAATATCTGAACCTTCGGTAATGCCTGTGGAAAATTTCCAAGAGGACTCCTCTAAGGAAAAAGCTAATTATTTCAGATGTCTCCTCTGTAAAGTCACAGGTCTGTAATCTCTCGTCAAAATGTATAACTTTTAGAAAAGAGTAGAAAACAGCTATGGATGAGTGGGAAAGTGCCAGCTCCCAAGGAGAAAATGATTGGGCTCTAGATGACAGCCTGTCCTGGAGGAAGACAGAGGAACCCCATTGAGACAGAACAAACCATAGCAATTTCATCTTTAATATATTGGATTAAAAGTCCAGGGGAGAAAGCAATTGTTCATGATTTTCTCATTAATATACTATTTAAGAATGTCAGAAGCATCCTGACTACTCATGGAAAGATCTTTCAAAATGAAAATCTTAATTATTACCCATAATATTATCTATTTAAATAATAACACCTAAGCCCTGAAAAGTTGACCAATACCAGGAATATGAATAGTTATATTTCTGTTTCAGTCAGAAAACAGAACAAAATAAAATACCAGTGAATCACTTTTTCCCTCCCCAATTTTTCATTTGCTATATTTGTCAAAAAAATTTAAAAGATAGCAGTTTAGAAAATAGAACAAAATTAAATCATTGAGTTTTTGTCTGTAAAGCATTTTAGGTAAACAATATTTTCAAAAGGTTCTATCATCTAATTTCCACCTGAAGGTTTTGAATCATACACAGTCCAGGAAGTCTGGCAGTAGAGGATAGCAGAACCATAGGAATTTGAGATATATTAGATTTAGCACCCAGGAGGCTACTCATTTCAAAATAAAATTTTCCAAATTTTTAAAGCAGTTCTCTGAGCATACTTGAATGCCCTTCTTCTTTCCAATGGCTATCACAACATTCTCAAATCTATATCTACCCCAAATTTCATCTTTGTTTCCATACTTCAACTATATTTTAATTTTGCTGTCTCCCTTTTCATTGTTTTTTTTCTGTGCTTAATTCCCTGAACATAGAAACCACAAAAAATTGAGACTAAATAGAAAAATGTAATTAAGAAATCCATAAAAAAAAAAAGAGAGAGAGAGAAAATGTACATTAGAGTTTATGCAAAGAGAGGAAAAATTCTAGATAGAGGAATGTGTCTCAGCCTCTTTAACTCGCATGCCCCTTAAGTATACAAAAGAAAAAAAGAAGCCTTTATTTAATGTTATTTAACGTTTCAGGGTACATTTTATGTGGTGTAATGAAAACAAGTCATACTATAAGACATAATTTTTATGTTGACTATCTTTTATCTTTTTTATTAAAACATTTATTGGAGTATAATTGCTTTACAATGGTGTGTTAGTTTCTGCTTTATAACAAAGTGAATCAGCTATACATATACATATATCCCCATATCTCTTCCCTCTTGCATCTCCCTCCCTTCTACCCTCCTTATCCCACCCCTCTAGGTGGTCACAAAGCACCAAGCCCTTCTCCCTGTGCTATGCTGTTGCTTCCCACTAGCCATCTATTTTACATTTGGTAGTATATATAAGTCCATGCTACTCTCTCACTTCTTCCCAGCTTACCCTTCCCCCTCCCCATGTTCTCAAGTCCATTCTCTATGCCTGCATCTTTATTCCTGTCCTGCTCCTAGGATCTTCAAAACCTTTTTTTCTTTTAGATTCCATATATATGTGTTAGCATATGGTATCTGTTTTTCTCTTTCTGAATTACTTCACTCTGTAGGACAGACTCTAGGTCCATCCACCTCAATACAAAAAACTCAATTTTGTTTCTTTATATGGCTGAGTAATATTCCATTGTATATATGTGCCACATCTTCTTTATCCATTCATCTGTTGATGGACACTTAGGTTGTTTCCATGTCCAGGCTATTGTAAATACAGCTGCAGTGAACACTGTGGTACATGACTCTTTTTGAATTTTGGTTTTCTCAGGGTATATGCCCAGGAGTGCAATTGCTGGGTCGTATGGTAGTTTCTTCTTTAGTTTTTTTAAGGAACCTCCATACTGTTCTCCATTCTGGCTGTATCAATTTACATTCCCACCAACGGTGTAAGAGGGTTCCCTCTTCTCCACACCCTCTCCAGCATATATTGTTTGTAGATTTTTAATGATGGCCATTCTGACTGGTGTGAGGTGATTCCTAATTGTAGTTTTGGTTTGCATTTCTCTAATGATTAGTGATGTTGAGCATTCTTTCATGTGTTTGTTGGCAATCTGTATATCTTCTTTGGAGAAATGTCTATTTAGGTCTTCAGCCCATTTTTGGATTGGGTTTTTTTTGTTGTTGTTGTTATTGAGCTGCATGAAATGCTTGTAAATTTTGGAGATTAATCCTTTGTCAGTTCCTTCATTTGAAAATATTTTCTCCCATTCTGAGGGTTGTCTTTTTGTCTTGTTTATGGTTTCGTTTGCTGTGCAAAAGCTTTGAAGTTTCATTAGGTCCCATTTGTTTATTTTTGTTTTTATTTCCATTTCTCTAGGAGGTGAGTCAAAAAGGATCTTGCTGTGATTTATGTCATAGAGTGTTCTGCCTATGTTTTCCTCTAAGAGTTGGATGGTGTCTGGCCTTACATTTAGGTCTTTAATCCATTTTGAGTTTATTTTTGTGTATGGTGTTACAGAGTGTTCTAATTTCATTCTTTTATGTGTAGCTGTCCAGTTTTTCCAGCACCACTTACTGAAGAGGCTGTCTTTTCTCCATTGTGTAGTCTTGCCTCCTTTATCAAAAATAAGGTGACCATATGTGCGTGGGTTTTTCTCTGGGCTTTCTATCCTGTTCCATTGATCTATATTTCTGTTTTTGTGCCAGTACCGTACTGTCTTGATTACTGTAGCTTTGCAGTATAGTCTGAAATCAGGGAGTCTGATTCCTCCAGCTCCATTTTTCTTTCTCAAGATTGCTTTGTCTATTCGGGGTCTTTGGTGTTTCCATACAGATTGTGAAATTTTTTGTTCTAGTTCTGTGAAAAATATCAGTGGTAGTTTGATAGGGATTGCATTGAATCTGTAGATTGCTTTGTGTAGTAGAGTCATTTTCACAATGTTGATTCTTCCAATCCAAGAACATGGTATATCTCTCCATATGTTTGTATCATCTTTAATTTGTTTCATCAGTGTCTTATAGCTTTCTGCATACAGGTCTTTTGTCTCCTTAGGTAGGTTTACTCCTAGGTATTTTGAATATCTTTTTTCTAACTACCCAAGACTCTCTTCTAACCTTTCCTCAATATGATGTGTCATTCCAAGGGGTCATGATGCCCTTTCTCAAGGAAGAAGCACTTCACCAAGTTTTACAAACAATTGAGCAAAAAATTCCTCTTCCATATGTGTGTCCATGAATTACAGTTTAGAAATCCCCTTGTGGACATTTGGAACAAATATTTTGTGTTGTAAATCAGAACATCAGATCTGTAGGGAGATTTTACAAAACTGTGGCAAACTGAAGCCACATCCATGGCCAAGCAGTCAGCTTAATAATCACAAGCTCATGTGAAATTATATGACATGTACAGGGACACATAGCAAACAAAACATTTACAGGTACTTCTGTATTTGCCAGGTAATTGCTCTGGTGCCTGTGAACCTGTTGTACTATAGGCATAGACACAGAATAGGTAAGGATAAAAATGTGAGAAGGACTAAACAAAACAGTCACTCCAAATAAAGCAGAGGGTTTTTTTGTTTGTTTGCTTGTTTTGGGTTTTTTTTCCCCCCTTCTCTCACTTTTTGGTAGTCTGATTTGTTTACATTGCATGATTGGTTTACATTGCAACAAAAGCATCTGAGAAATTCAGCTTGTCCAAGATGCCAACTCAAAATGTCTCAGACGGGCTTTCTGCCATGGGCCAGGTCCAGGCTGCAAATGCTGGGACCAGGAATACAACATACATGGGCCCTAGGGTTAGACTTAGTTATAATTATAGGGCAGGAATATGTTCTTTCCATAAGAATGTGGAGGATTGCAAATGAGGAGAGTGGGGAAGGACCATGGGCTCAGAATCCATAGGTTGATGAAGAATTTCTATATTTCACTATGAGAAGGATGCTTGGTTGTAAGTAGACTAGTTGGCTCTAAAGCTAGAAGTTCAACACAGGAAGGAAGGAAATGTTTCCAGCCAAAGGATTGGGTTTAAGGACCCCAATTTAAACAATGCAAGTGGAGAGGATCCAAACTGTTAAACCAAATTCAAGTGCAGAAAACATGAGAGATCAAGTGAAAGAAATGCATGTATAAAAGCTACCTGAAATAGCAAGTTCTCAGACATGGGCTAGGATATATCAAATGACAGGATCTAATAGGTTCCTAGGTATGGAAGGCTGAAAAATTGTTCCCAAAGATGTCCATGTCCTAATCCCCAGAATTTGTCAGTATGTTTCTTTAACTGGCAAAAGGGTCATTAAAGAAGGGACTAAATTAAGCATTTTGATATGTGGAGATTATCTTGGATTATCCTGGGCTCAGTGTAATCACAAAGTCCTAATAATAAGGAATCAGAAGGGTCAGAGTTAGAGAAGATGATGTGACTATGGAAGCAGAGGGAGAGAAGGGTATTTGATGGCAGAAATAGGGGTCAGAATGATGCAGGATCATAAGCCAATGAATACGGGGAGCCTCTTGAAGCTGGAAAAGGCAAGTGAACTGATTCTTCCTTAGCACCTACAGGAGGAATAAAGCCCTGTAAAGTCATTTTAGAATTCTGATCTCAAGAACAGAAAGATCATACGTTGGTATTCTTTTAAGGCTCTTTATTTGTGGTAATTTATTACAGTGGCAATTGGAAGCTAATACAATAGGAATGATGTGACATGAGTGAGAGACCCAGGAAGGGAGATACTGCACAATAAAGGTTAGAAATCACATATTTACAGAGAGGTAATAAGAAGGTAAGAACCTAGGAACAATAGGGTCTGTACAGAAGGTCCAAGAAAAACCAATAAAAAATGAGCTATCATTACGTTTGTTGCAAGAACTGCCTATATTTTCCCATTCCATGGACAAGACAAGGCTAAGTCGATAGACACACCTCAATGGAGGTAAGGTTTATGGGTATAGAAGACAAGCAAAACAATACCATGGTCCAATAAAACACTAGCAGGGAGAATATCAGTGCCCTCCATGACACCATCTTTAAAAGTTCAGGGTGCAGTAAGTTCAAATATGGCTGCTTTGTGTGTCATCTGCTATGGATATATCCATCATCCACTAATTTATGAGAAAGATTGCTTTACTTTCCCATAGGGATAGAATGACTCATTACCCTTCTTTCTCACTTTTCTTTCCCTCCCTTGAACAGCTTTTTTTTTTCAGGTAAGTTTCCACTAAAATGCCCTTCATTATTCATTTTATATCTTAACAATTGAACAAGAACACTGTCTTACATAGCTTCACTGCAGGTTGCTGACATGTATAACTTTCAATAAAGACTCACTAACCAGGGCTTCCCTGGTGGCACAGTGCTTGAGAGTCCGCCTGCCGATGCAGGGGACGCGGGTTCGTGCCCCGTTTCGGGAGGATCCCGCATGCCGCGGAGCGGCTGGGCCCGTGAGCCATGGCCGCTGAGCCTGCGCGTCCGGAGCCTGTGCTCCGCAAATGGGAGAGGCCGCAACAGTGAGAGGCCCGCATAACGCAAGAAAAAAAAAAAAAAAAAAGACTCACTAACCACACACTAATAAACCCGATATAAATAATTAAAGATACTCAGAGCACTGACACGTTGTTATTCTAACTCTAGAGAGAAAGGAAATAAGATTTTCTCACACACAAGTGCTGCTTTTTCTGTAATCTTAGCATACCCTAGGAGTAGCTTCTAACTCACCCCACACAGTGTTTCTGAAGTCCTCCACTTATAGCTAAGGTACTTGTGATGCCCCACTGGAAAAGAAAGGTAGAGGGAATAATTGTCAGAGTGAGATTCTGAATAAGATTAATTATAGAAGCTTGTCTGACTTTTGCCTCTAACTCACTGACCTTGAGCGTTAGGCCTTCCCTTTAACCCTACTACAGGGTTAGTCCAGAATTGGGAAATATACACATGCTGCGAGTCATGCTTCTTATGTCTATGATGGATATTACCAATCAATCAGAGTGCAATTTCTTTCTAAACTATCACAGTTCAATTTTCCACTAAAGTAGGTGCAGCCTCACAATTTTCCTTATAATAAACTAGACAGCTATTGCCTTGGTCATAACACCTATTCCACATGTAGCCTATTTTCCTTGGTGGATTTCTCTCCATATTCAAATCTAAAACTAGTGGACAACTTTAGGAAGCGGGGAACTATGTGTCAGTTGTTCTCAAGCACAACCCATTTTTGTGTCTGGGTCTGGGGTGACTTTGTTGTTCTTTTCAATTCTCGGGTATTTTTTAATTGCATTCTTTGAGGATTGTCTCTGAACCCCATTGCTGGATATTACCAGTGCTAATCCTGTCTTCTATTTTGAATCCACTATTGGTAAAGGGCCACTATTAACTAATCTTTTGAAACCAACATTTGTCTTCTCCACTAGACCATCTCTATTGACCTTAGAAGCTCTATCATCTTTAGCCTCAGACTTGGTAAGAATTAAGCTTATAGTAGCAACGTTCTTCTACCATTCTCTCTTACGCTGACTTCCCAGGAGAATCTGGGTTGTTCTAAGACCTATGTATAACCTTTTTTTTTTTTTTTTTCCTTGCGTTATGCGGGCCTCTCACTGCCGCGGCCTCTCCCATTTGCGGAGCACAGGCTCCGGACGCGCAGGCCCAGCGGCCATGGCTCACGGGCCCAGCCGCCCCGCGGCACGCGGGACCCCCCCGAAACGGGGCACGAACCCGCGTCTCCTGCATCGGCAGGCGGACACTCAAGCACTGCGCCACCAGGGAAGCCCTGTATAACCTTTTAATTCCTCCCAGATTCCTAGCTCAGTCTCACCTTTCCTAGAGTGTCCAATGCTACCACTATCTGACACGGATGATCTTTTCATCAGCACGTATGGTTGACATAGTTCAGCTAACAATCCCTCTGTGGTTCAGAATTACTTCAGTGAGATTAAAGGGAAGAGGATAAGAATGAAAGGAAGATGAACAAGTGGCAGCACTTTTTCTGTGCTATTGAAAAATCGTGCATCCATGAGCTGCAGGTCCTCTTACATCTGAGTAAAAGTTTTCTCAGAGCTTACCTCTGAGTTTTCTCCAGTATTCCGTAGTTTCTCTGATGATTAATTAGAAAGATCTGTGAAGGTGCTGCTGAATAGCAAGCAATCATCTTGTATTTTGCTGTCCTAAGAGCATAAAGTTCAACTCTATATAGTAGCATTTAATTATTTTAATGCTAGTTGTGGTATGTGCATTGATGGTCATCAACTTCATTTTTGTGTGAAGTAAATTTAACAAGTCAAATGGAATTTTGCAGAGTTAAAGGCTGCTGACATTTATTTACAGGAGAAAAGATACCTTTGCCCTAGCTTACGCAGAACATCTTTATTTGATATTGATAGTAGCCAAGGAGCAGTTGGCCTGGAAAGATGGTTCCTGTCATATGCTTTGAAGTTCCAGACTGCTGTCTCACCACACCTGTTATGAAAATTTTCAAGGAAGAATGAATGGATAAGGAATCTTAATGATCAAACTAATATTTAGGACCATCTGCCTTAAATTATTTTTGAATGTTTTGTCATATTTAAAGAAATCTTACATGCATACATACATGCATAGTTATATATATAAAAATATAATAAGAACCTGATGTATAAAAAGAAATAAAATTCAAAAAATATATATAGGGAGTCCTTGCTTTGCATGTTTTAATATCCATGAATTTCAGTTACTACAGTTTAGTGAAATATACCAGTTTCTCAACAGTACAGTTTAAATTTCAGTTACCAATGTGTATTAAGTCTCAGTAATTACAGAAAGTTGAAAATTTATTGCTAGCTTTTCAGTCCACAAATCATTATGTGAATAACAGACGTCCATCATGATTAGTGGCTAATCACATCATTTCTTTCAAGATCCTGAAATAATTATTTAGTGCACATTTGTTTGTTATTCAGTTCACACACAGCAAAATGTGGTTTTGTGTTGCCTCCTTGTCTTCCAGTGATTTAAAGTCACATAAAATTTTACAAAAATGAGTAGAGAGGGAATTGGCCCCAAAAGATGAAAGTGCAGCAAAGAAATGAAAAGTAATGCTGAAAGTGAAATTCAAATAAAACATTAAGGATTTGGAGAAGAAATGCCGAGTATGGAAATGTTCATATCACTACTATTCTAGAGGAAGTTTGTGAATGCAGACTTATCAACACAACTGAGAAACATAGTTGTGATGGGAAGGGTGAAGATATCCTAGAGGAATTAACAGTGGCAAAAAACTTCACAGTAAAAGAACTGTGAGAGCTATCTCACAATATTAAATACACAAAGAATAAATGTTAGAAATTGATCCCAACTTAGAAAGGAATATGATAATTTACCAAGTCAGAGAAATGATGCTTGTTCTGTGCTGTAATTGTGTAATGAGAAGGCACACGTTACTCAAACTATCTTTGATAGTTCATTTCTTTTCAAAAAGAAATGACACAAATTCTCAGTTTCTAATGTTAAAATTACAATGTACTAAATAAATATTAGTTTTACTATTCTTAAAATTTCTTATACATTTATAACCAATAGTAAGAGAGTTTTCATGTTTGGGGGGGAAATCTGTAAAGGTCACAGGACTTTTGAAATTTTTCTGTTGATTTTTGAGATCACTTTGTACAGTTTCAGCTTTCATGATCATTTATAGTCCTGCATTACTGGGCTAAAAAACAAGGACTGCTGCTATTTACACCATAATGTACGTACTCACTTGGAAATCAGATCATTTAAATAGGCTTGCTTAAAGGATGCTCAAATCTTGAGTTGATGGTAAGATTATAAATTCATTCAAAAATAAATAAATACCAAAATTTTGTGTTCTGAAGGGCAGAAACCATGTAACCTACCATGAATTATGAGATAGGAATTGTGTAAAAGCCTCTGCCCTATAAACTAGAGAACTGAGATCTGTAAACTTGATTGGACAGTGAAGAAGCTGGAATCCCAGTAATGAAACTATACTTTTATGGAAGTTTGTGGAGTAAAGGAGAGACTCATACAGTTATCCTGGGGCCCTCATTCTTTGCTTTGCTTTATATAATCTGAGGAAAGAATATATGAAACTTCTCCTTCTCTCTCTCTCTCTCTCTCTCTCTCTCTCTCTCTCACACACACACACACACACACACACACACACACACGCAACTTAGTTACGTACCTAACTTCATGCTTTATATATTGAATGGTTTTATCTACCTGGGCCCCTTAAAATCAATTCATTGATTTTGTGTTCTTATTTATTTAATGGAAAATTAGTTTTGAATTTGGAAATATAGAGTCAGTAAGAAAGACATTATAAACATTTTAGGATGAATGAAGTTCTGAAAAATTGCTGTAATCACACCCACAGTGAGTGAATTATTATCTCCTAATCTTTTGTTAGGCTTCATTTGTTTGTCCTCCCTTTACTACACAGTAAAAAATAAGACAAGATCTACCTTTGTTTTGTGAGTCACATTATGTTGAGTATTGTTGAGGGTTTTTTAAAAAACTAATTTATGATGTACGCTGAATAACTTTCTATGCGCATCCAAGGGAGTAATCAATATACCTTCCTTTTAAATTGAAAGCTGGGTTCAGCAACTCTCACAGTTCTATTTATCTCTGAATTCAAATAAGAAGCAAAATCTTATAAGTGGACACAATGTGCAGAATAATAAATGACCTGCTAAAGAATGTTGTTTGTGATGAGTATTCTGTTTCTTATGGTTTGAAGGTGAAGCAGCCTATGGTAATCATTCCCACCTGCCCTTTCAGAATCAACTACCTGATTTATTCTCCAAAATGAGTGGTGTGATGTGATAACTTGTGGGTGTAGTCACTCTTTTGTTAAGACAGCCACCAGAAGGTAATGTAGGGGAGAGTAACTTCATCTAGAACTTTAGCACAATAAAGACACTGTAGTTAATACTCACTCCAATAGGATTCATGCTAGCTTTCTCCCAGTTCATTCCAAGCCTGTCAGTGTTGGGAAGAAGAAGGTATTGCTTCTGACCTCATCTGTGATCTTGGAGTCAGACAATTGTTTTACTCTGAATCTCTGTTACTTCAGTAGTGAAATAAATGATTGTTGTATTTTACCTGCGAGGTGAACCATTCTCTGATTCTGGATTTCATTCAAGTCATATATATACAGATATGTGGGTATGTATGTATATACATAAATATACAATTTTCTTTTGAAGTTTGCTTTTTTACTTAGTATTTTTTAGACACACTCTATATCAGTTCACAGAGGCCCTCATTATTTTTCTAACTACAGAGTGCTTTACTGTGTCTATGTACCATTGTTGATTCACCTAATCTCCCATTTTGAACATTTAGGAAGGTATCAGTATTTTATAAGTTAAAATAGTACTGTAGTAAAAATATCCATTCCCCTTACCAAATACACACATAAAGACCAAGAATGTAATAGGTACTCAATAAATGCTTGAGGGAAAAAAATCATTAAAAGTTGATGATTAGCTTCTTTAATAAGAATGAATTAAAATATATTTAATAATGACATCATTACTCAAGTTTTCAAGATAACAGCTCAGATTATTTTCTTTCTTAGTAAACTTTAGCTACTCTGGAAATACTTTACTCACTGTAATAGTTAATTTTTGTGTCAACTTGACTGGACCATGGGGTGCCTAGATATTTGATCAAACATTGTTCTGTGTGTCTCAGTAAAGGTGTTTTTGGATGAGATCAACATTTGGATAGATAGACTGCATAAAGCACATGCCCTCCCTCATGTGGGTGGACCTCATCCAAGCAAGCAAAGACCTAAATAGAATAAAAAGTTTGAGTAAGAGGAAGCTCCTCTTGCCTGAATGTTGAGCTGGGACATTGATCTTCTCCTGCACTTAGACTGGAACTTACACCATTGGCTCTCCTGATTCTCAGAACTTTAGGTGAGGACTAAAACTGCACCATTGAGTCTCCCCCCGTCATCTTGCTGCCTGCAGATCTTGGGACTTCTCTCTCTCGATTTTATATATATATATATATATATATATATATATATGTATGAATATAAAATAATATATGTAAATATAATATATAATGCAGTTTTATATAAATGTAATATATATTTGATATCAATATATAATATTTTCTATATGTGTATATATATATATATATATATATATATTTTTTTTTTCCTATTGGCTTTGAAGAACCCCTGACTAATATACCCACCTGGACCATTTTAATGGAGACTGTGTTTAAAACAACAACAACCCAAAACAGCAATAATAAACCAAATCTTCTTTGCTTTAAATTATTTTTATTTGATGTTGTTTGTTTCTTTTCTTTCTTTAAAACTTCATACAACTTTTTAAAATAGAAATAGGTATACCAGAGATTAAATCATGTGTACCTCAATAAAAAATAATTGCCTAGTATCTCATTTGGGCTTTGCATACAAAAATCTCATTGACTTTTATTTTCAATTTCCAAGACAGTTACTATAACATGTATTATATATACATATATACTATGTATGCACTTATTTATATATATCTAAAATAATAAATATGTTTGTGGATAGATAGATAAATAGGTAGATGGTGTATTTGTCAGGGTTCTCCAGAGAACAGAACCAATAGAATGTATGTTGATAGATAGATAGATAGATAGATAGATATAAAAGAGGAGATTTATTGTAGAAATTGGCTCATAAGCTTATTGAAGCCAAGAAGTCCCACAGCAGGCCTTTTGGAAGCTGGAGAATGAGGAAAGCTGGTGGTATAATTCATTCCAAATCTGAAGGCCTGAGAACCAGGGGGCCACTGGTGTAAGGGGGCCACTGGTGCTAATTTCCTCCAGAATCAACCTCACAGACACACCCAGAAATAATGTTTTACCAGCTTTCTGGGTATCCCTTAGCCCAGGGAAGCTGACACATAAAATTAACCATCACAGATATATGATTGATGATAGATAGATGAATAGATAGATTTTTTTCATGTTCTACATATATACTATCAATACTACTCAGAGTAAGAGAAACATACAAAAACTTTTATGTAAGACTAACCTTTAAACTCACTGATGTATCTAGTTCTGAAAATTTGAGGGTAAAATGGATAGCACCTATCTTTAGATCAACAGAGGAGAAACCCATTAATACCACTTTTTAGGAAAAAAACCCAACATTTTTGTCTGAAAATATCAAGGAAGTAGAGAGGAAAATGAAGAGCAGGGAAAACAATAAATTTACTTGATGCAACCAAATGTTGGCAGATACAGGGAATTGTAAGGCAAGACTGACAAAAATGTGAGTGCAAGAAAAGAAAGATGTTAACTTAGAAATGAAAGAAAATCAACCTCTGCTGGTGCTTTTGTAGAGTGAACAACCCATAAAAGAATCTCATGCAGCATTTTTTTATTACTGTATCTGTTTTCAGAGTGGCACATCAGTCCCTGTGCTTCAGACTGTGCTCATCCAGGCAAAGTAGAAAAGATATGATTGAATGATTAGCCAATAAATGAGATTCATGTAAGTGGCCTCTTGGAAAATTCTCAAGTCAACACAAATAAGTATTTTATATGCTGGGTGAATTTTGTCTAGCTAAATAATGCCTACATTTTGCTTCATCCATCTGCACATACACACACAAACATGACTAAGCCAAGGCAAAGTGGACAAGTACATTTCTGATGTTCCCCTTCTTTCTGGTACTCACATGCATTTTTTCATCCCTCTCCCACCCTAAACCTTAGCAAGCACTGATCTTTTTACTGTCTCCATAGTTCTGCCTTTTCCAGAATATCATATAGTTGGAATCATACAGTATGAAGCCTTTGCAGATTGACTTCATACATTTATGTTTTCTCCATGTCTTTTCACAACAGCTCATTTCTTTTTAGAGCTGAATACTATTCAATAGTCTGGATGTACCAGTTTATTTATCCATTCACCTATAGAAGGACTTGTTGGTTGCTTCCAAGTTTTGGCAATTACAGAAAAAATCTGCTATAAACATCCATGTGCAGGTTCTTGTGTGGACATAAGTTTTCAGATCCTTTGGGTAAATAGATTAGAGTGGGATTTCTGGATGGTATGGTAAGAGTATGCTTAGTTTTGTAAGAAACCACCAACTATCTTCCAAAGTGACTGTACCATGTTGAATTCCCACTATCAATAAGTAAAAATTCCTGTTGCTGTATGTTCTCACCAGCGTTTGCTCTCTTGTTAGTGTTCTGGATTTGTCTATCCCAACAGGTGTGTAGTGGTTGAACTTCACATGCACTTTTAATGCCCTTTTGCTGGTTCCATTTCATGGAGACCAACTTTCAGCTTGCTGTCAATTGCAATATTCTGTTCCTCCACAACCTTAAGTGTTACTAGTTAAGATTTTTCATGTTCTAAGGTAATTCACATTAAAATCAGAGGCTTTTGAGAATCAAAAGCCAAGAAAAAGAGAGAGAAAGAGCATGCTAGGGGAGTGGGATTTCAGGCAGGCATGTTGATTTTTATTTTTCAGGCAGACATATCATCCCATGCAGAGAGTCTGCCTACTCCATCGACATTTCAGAGCAGTTATGCACCACGATGTGTTGAGGAAGAAAGAACAGATGATGATATCAGACAGGGCTGAGTTTGAATACTGACAATTCTTTCCATCAATGGCTGTATGACCTCAGACAAACTACTTAATCTTTCTCAGCCTCTGTGTTCTATAAAATAGGAGCATATATCTACCTTGTGATATTGTTTGAGATTACGTTTTAAATGAGATAATGCACTTCAAACACATAGTAAGTGCCTGAAATGAGTATTTGAGTGACAATAAAATGGTTGCTATTATTATTATTATTAGCTATTGGGAGGCTGAGTGTTAACATTAGAAGTGATATTTTCATTTATATGGGTTATTTGAGGATTAAATTAATTCGTATTTGCAAAAATTCCTGTCACAGCACATGGCAGATGCACCCACTGAAATGCACTTTTCACTTATAAGAAGTACAGGATGAAATTGCTTTTATTTTTTTGAGTTGGATACTTTCTAAACCAGTTTCTGAGAGCTGAACTGCAAACCAAAATAGCTCTTTTACTACAGGGTTGCATATTATTATGAAAAGCTTTTAGATTTACCCCGTTTTGTTCTTACAGTTCCTCAAACCTTTCAGTTCTGTATATTAAAAAAATTCAGGTATTGAATTTTTGAATGGTAATGACTTCCTCTCAGCTTCTGTCAAGATAAAAGATGCTGCTTGAGTCTAAATCATAATGGACTTATTCTTGAGTCCTTTAAAGAAAACATAAATTTGGGATCTCTTTGTATTAAAACCTTAATTTATAAGGAAATGCCTATTACTTACATTTAACTGAAAAAATGGAAGCAACCTAAGTGTCCATTGACAGATGAATGGATAAAGAAGATGTGGCACATTATATACAATGGAATATTACTCAGCCATAAAAAGAAATGAAATTGAATTATTTGTAGTGAGGTAGATGGACCTAGAGGCTTTCATACAGAGTGAAGTAAGTCAGAAAGAGAAAAACAAATACAGTATGCTAACACATATATATGGAACCAAAAAAAAAAAAAACGGTTCTGAAGAACATAGGGACAGGACAGGAAAAAAGATACAGACGTAGAGAATGGACTTGGGGACACGGGGAGGGAGAAGGGTAAGCTGGGAAGAAGTGAGAGAGTGGCATGGACTTACATACACTACCAAATGTAAAATAGATAGCTAGTGGGAAGCAGCCACATAGCACAGGGAGATCAGCTCAGTGCTTTGTGACCACCTAGAGGGGTGAGATAGGGAGGTTGGGAGGGAGACATAAGAGGGAGGGGATATGGGGATATATGTATATGTATAGCTGATTCACTTTGTTATACAGCAGAAACTAACACACCATCATAAAGCAATTATACTCCAATAAAGATGTTAAAATATATATATAAATGTATTATTTTAACTGCATTCAAAGACCTTAAAGTATAAAAGTAACCTATTAATACTGGCTGTCTTTAGTTAAAGAAAATGCACAATTTATTATATCTATATATAAATGTTCCAAAATGGATCTTATTGCTCTTATAATTAAGGAAAAAATTGTGACATCATACATTTTCAGGAGATGCTCTGTTTTTGCTGTAGAGTTTTGAGTGATTTCTGAAGCAAAAGGAGTCCTAAACACTCTCCCAGGATGTAAACATTTCTGAAACCTCACTAGATGAAATGCTAAATTTTAATATTTAAAGGCTATGCTTGTGGTGCAGATATTCATGTTCCTGAATGTTTTATTAAAGTGATTCAAAAAATATTTACCCTGATACTTGTTAATAATTGCAGTTCAACTATATCTAAGTACAATACTTGAGAATTAGTCTTAATTTAGTCTATAATGTATATTTCTAATTTTCCCAAAATATTAGCTACAATATTATATCCTTTTCCGTACAGTACATTCCCTGTCCCAGTATCTTCAAATTGTTTCCCAAATTGCTAGCTTTCAAAAGTGGACAAGTAAACATTTGTCTTTTTCATTTTCTTATTTTGTGTTCAGAAGATTATCAGACATTATAATCTTAGACATTAATATCTAAGGGAGGATTCAGGGAAAAACCATTTATTTAGATATTCTTATAAAGTTTTTTAAGATGGAGATGATAGTAGTTTATTTTAAGTAGTTGAATTGGTCTCTATATTTTTTTCTTTTTCTTTTCATATTTATGTGTGATCATGATAACATTACCAGTGACTAAACAAATCAGGTTGATCTTCATATATCTGTATTCCAGAAAGGTTATTGAATTGTCATTGTACAATTAATCATTCAGGAAACATGACCTTGGGAGTCCCTTTTTCCTTTCTTTGTGTGGAGATGAACAATTTGGTTCATACTGTAAAAGGGCAAATTTGCATGTACTCAATATTTTGGTTTTGGGTTAAGATATTAGGCCTCCCCTCACCCGCTGCTCCTTAAAGAAAAAGCAAGGCATTTTCCTCTTCAATTGCTCTAGTTTAATAAAAGCAAAAATTGTAACTGCTGTGAATCACTGAAGAGGCTCTTAACACTGCATGTATTCTAAACACATCTTCAAATCTGCTGGCAACATTGTTCCATAACCCAAATCCTGCATACTAATAATGTGAAAACTCTGACATTATTCAAGCCACATAAGGACTGCTTTTCTCCTAAAATACCACAAAGATACCAAACACAGTAAGTTGTATGTAAAAGGTGAAAATTAAAAATAATGCCAGTGTGTCACATAGGAAGTGGGTCAGTTGTCTGGATCAAAATTTAGTTGATTGCAGGTGAGAATGACATATCACATATCAGAGTTAGTTAGCCATATACATGGATAAAAATAAGTGGATGTCACTTGAGGGATGCTATGTTGTTAACCATCTATACCAAACCTCTATAAGCAACGTGTTAGAGTTCCTGAAATTCCTTCTTTTGGAGTTATTCATCTGAGTTATTATTTTCTCCAGAGAATTCTTACTAAAAAGCAATTGTTAGCTTGCAAAGAGGGTTGAACATTACAATAAATTATTTATGAGATTGGTTAGGTTTTACTTTGGGGAGAAGGCATAAAGACGTGAATGATATGAAACAGAATCCCCAGGAAATTAGTGGTTGTGTACAAGACAGCTCTTCCACTAGACTGTAACTCTTTGAAAGCAAAGCCCTAATCTTCCTTATTTTTATATCCTCCATTTTGCTCAGTAGAGTGCAGTATACCTACTCAATACAGAATTTTAAAAAGTGATTTCAATTGATAGAAGTATTAACAGGAATGGAAATTTCTCCAAGGAAGAACTACTTAGGAACATCTTGAAAGTGGAGTTGCCTAAGCTTAAGTGTAGGCAAGAATGAGGCCATCAACCATACAATCAGTTGATCTTAATTTGGTTTTTTCAGGATCCCATCCAGATCCTCGAATAATCAACATCCAGTTAAGAAAGAATCCAATTCAAGGGGAAACCAAATTAGCCTCTTGCTCCGCTTACAGTCATACTGCAATAGAAGAAATGTACCTAATCCCTTTGCAAATGCTCAGGAAAATGTACTTTTGGAAGTATGTGAATCAGTGTTGAATGCGTTGACAAGAGCTGGATAGAGATGAGAACAGTGCCTCATGATGGAGTGTTAGTGGGGTAGCAGGAGAAGCATAGGCTCTGGAATCCCAAGATCTGGTGTTAATATTTTGTTATTTTTATTAATGTAATAATCTAAAATTTTATAAGTCAAAAAAGTTATTTACTTTGTTTAATTCAGGTTCTAAGGAAACCAGAGTAAAGAAAATTCTTCTGTTCCTGTCCTGATCATTCCCTGTAGAGAAACAGAGGACTATTTCATAAGTATTTTAATTACATGAAGCACCTTCCTAAAATAGAGAGTGAACTTTAGCAGGGGATTTATCATGACTTTCCCATTTATTTAACCATACTGATTCGTTGAAAAACATGGCAGTGTGAGCTCTCCCCACCTCTTCATCTCAAATCCACCACCTAGTCTTCACATTTAATTAAGTTTGTATTTATGAAGCCCTCCTGTCCTCTGAGCAATTCAAAGGAGACATAACTAATACAAAATTGCTAAATGTCAGCCTCCGGGGAAGTGAGATTTCTTCTAAAGAACCAGGCTCTCTGCCCACATTCCCCAGCCCACACTGATACACCAAAGAACACCAGTCATATTGCTGATCTTATGAAATGTGTCTTAAAATAAATGCATACAAGACCTTATTTCTATTTCTTTTCATCTATAAGGAAACAACATTGCCAGTTTTCAATTGTGCATTTAAAAAAATGTTCGCATCAATCCATATACAGATTTATGTTGAAAAATAAGATTAGGCACCTCTCCCTTTTCATTTGAATATATCAAGAGTTCAGGAAGAAGCAACTTTTAAGGCTATTTTGGCTAGCCATATAATACCCCTCTTCCTGTGACTCTAACTCTTTATTCTATTTCCCATTATTTGCATTCTCCTACTTTTCTTCCCCTTTTGCCCTCATTTGCTCACTTTCTTTTATTTACCTATTGTTTTAATCATTTCCTGCTCACCCATTTGGTGAGGGAGAGATTCCCATTCCCACCCTATGGCTATGGCGATGGCCATGGTCACACACACACACAACACCAGACACTAGACAGATGAGATAGACAGCAATTTATTAATCACATAGACTCACAGCATGGGGAAGAGGACGGCACATGCCATGCATGGCCACATGGGGTTGCACTAGGGAACAGAGTGAACAGGTAGGCGATGTGGGAGGCAGCATTTGTAGAACCAAGAGGATGAGGTGACCCCTTATTCCCACAGGGGATGTAATTAGCTTGCTTGATACTTCAGAGGGCTGGCAAGGAACTGAAACCTGCTACTCAGAGATAAGCAGGAACTGTCCCCATTATAAGGAGAATTGTTGGGCTAGAGGACCTTATCCACAGAGCAGAGTGGGGAAGACAACTTGCCATTAGGCCATTTGAAGCCCTCCCATATTTACCAGATGTCAGGACGGCACATAACATAGGGCCTTAAATTTAGGCTTTATACCATATGCAACTTCCCTTTTAAGTTAGCAAATATTTACTGTGTACTCACTATGTCTAAAACAACAAGTTACACCATCTCAACCGTGGCTACAATCTTGGGCCATATATTACCCAATTTTAAATAATATTTGTCCTCAGCTGAGTAACACCAATAAGGCAAGTATTATTTCCCCCGTTTTACAGATGAGGAAATTGTATTTTGAGAAACCATGCTTTTTGTCTAAGGTTCCACAGTTAATAACTACGTGTACTTCGGTTTGAAACTAGATCTTTATTCATTAGATTACTATACTTCTTTTTTTCCTCTGTTTGGGCTTTGAGTACCCCTGTGATATTCAATGGACTTAATAAGCTTGTTGAACTCTGGGCTAAGAACATTCTCATGTAATCACCCAAACATGGAGAAGGACTGACCAAGCTACCTTTCAGGGGATGCTGCTCAGGGTGCCCTGATCTCTTTTTTTCCAACAAACAAAAGTCCTTTGTTATACTAAACAATTTGACTGGAACGGGTGGGGAAGCATACACTCTCAGAGTTGAACATGCCATCATGTATTCAAAAAATTTGCTGGCCCACCCAGGGATTCTGGTAGAAGCAGAACTCCAAGCGACATTTGACAAACATATTTTGTTTCAGTTTTAAAAATGGATTGGTGGCCTTATGCCAAAACTAAGGACAACATGCAGACATAATTCTGGCTGTCTGTGCAGAAGCCTACATGAACCTTGGATGCCTGGGCAAGATGTAAGTTCTCCCAGCACTGCAGCTGCCATGTTCCTTGGGGCAGTGATTTGATGTAAAGATAAAGATGAACCAACATAACTCTTATAAACATAAGACTTAAGATCATCTGAAAGTTTCAGTGTCTCTAGCATCTCTTGAGAAATTCCAGAATTTATAGGCCAGCAAATGTTGACCCCTTCACTTATATAATCTGGAAAGATGGCTTTCTGTGTCCTTCAGTGGACAAATCAGATACATTAAAAGGGAATATACCATGAAAGTGTAAATTTTCAGGTTTACCCAACACTGGTGAACATGACTATCTCTAGGGGAAAGGCTCCTTTCTCTTGTATACTTTGTGTGTGTGTGTGTGTGTGTGTGTGTGTGTGTGTCTGTGTCTGTGTCTGTGTGCTTATGTTTTCCTTATGAGGTAAATAGAATTTTCTGGATTTATTGCTGTGACTTCTCTCCAAGCAGCAATTTTTGTGGCTTCTTGTACTAAAATCAAATGGAGAAGACAGTGGAAAGCTCTTCCAAAACTGCTGATGAGGGAGAGTAAATAGAAAAGATTTGCAGCAGATTTATTATTTTTTGCTGGTTTGTGGACTTCCTTTTGAATGTGATGAGAAGAAGCACATTCTTTTTTTTTTTTTTTAAATTGGGGTATAATTGCTTTACAATGGTGTGTTAGTTTCTGATTTATAACAGAGTGAATCAGTTATACATATACATATGTTCCCATATCTCTTCCCTCTTTGTCTCCCTCCCTCCCACCCTCCCTTTCCCACCCCTCCAGGCAGCCACAGAGAACCAAGCCGGTATCCCTGTGCCATGCGGCTGCTTCCCACTGGCTATCTACCTTACGTTTGTTAGTATATATATGTCCATGTCTCTCTCTCGCCCTATCACACCTCACCCTTCCCCCTCCCCATATCCTCAAGTCTGTTCTCCAGTAGGTCTCTGTCTTTATTCCTGTTTTACCCCTAGGTTCTTCATAACATTTTTTTTTCTTAAATTCCATATATATGTGTTAGCATACGGTATTTGTCCTTCTCTTTCTGACTTACTTCACTCTGTATGACAGACTCTAGATCTATCCACCTCATTACAAATAGCTCAATTTCGTTTCTTTTTATGGCTGAGTAATATTCCATTGTATATATGTGCCACATCTTCTTTATCCATTCATCCGACGACGGGCACTTAGGTTGTTTCCATCTCCGGGCTATTGTAAATAGAGCTGCAATGAACATTTTGGTACATGACTCTTTCTGAATTCTGGTTTCCTCAGGGTATATACCTAGTAGTGGGATTGCTGGGTCATATGGTAGTTCTATTTGTAGTTTTTTAAGGAACCTCCATACTGTTCTCCATAGTGGCTGAACCAATTCACATTCCCACCAGCAGTGCAAGAGTGTTCCCTTTTCTCCACACCCTCTCCAGCATTTATTGTTTCTAGATTTTTTGATGATGGCCATTCTGACTGGTGTGAGATGATATCTCATTGTAGTTTTGATTTGCATTTCTCTAATGATTAATGATGTTGAGCATTCTTTCATGTGTTTGTTGGCAGTCTGTATATCTTCTTTGGAGAAATGTCTATTTAGGTCTTCTGCCCATTTTTGGATTGGGTTGTTTATTTTTTTGTTATTGAGCTGCATGAGCTGCCTGTAAATTTTAGAGATTAATCCTTTGTCAGTTGATTCATTTGCAAATATTTTCTCCCATTCTGAGGGCTGTCTTTTGGTCTTGTTTATGGTTTCCTTTGCTGTGCAAAAGCTTTGAAGTTTCATTAGGTCCCATTTGTTTATTTTTGTTTTTATCTCCATTACTCTAGGAGATGGGTCAAGAAGGATCTTGCTGTGATTTATGTCATAGAGTGTTCTGCCTATGTTTTCCTCTAAGAGTTTGATAGTTTCTGGCCTTACATTTAGGTCTTTAATCCATTTTGAGCTTATTTTTGTGTATGGTGTTAGGGAGTGATCTAATCTCATACTTTTACATGTACCTGTCCAGTTTTCCCAGCACCACTTATTGAAGGGGCTGTCCTTTCTCCACTGTATATTCCTGCCACCTTTATCAAAGATAAGGTGACCATATGTGCATGGGTTTATCTCTGGGCTTTCTATCCTATTCCATTGATCTATCTTTCTGTTTTTGTGCCAGTACCATACTGTCTTGATTACTGTAGCTTTGTAGTATAGTCTGAAGTCAGGCAGCCTGATTCCTCCAGCTCCATTTTTTGTTCTCAAGATTGCTTTGGCTATTCGGGGTCTTTTGTGTTTCCATACAAATTGTGAAATTTTTTGTTCTAGTTCTGTGAAAAATGCCAGTGGTAGTTTGATAGGGATTGCATTGAATCTATAGATTGCTTTGGGGAGTAGAGTCATTTTCACAATGTTGATTCTTCCAATCCAAGAACATGGTATATCTCTCCATCTGTTTGTATCATCTTTAATTTCTTTCATCAGTGTCTTATAATTTTCTGCATACAGGTCTTTTGTCTCCTTAGGTAGGTTTATTCCTAGATATTTTATTCTTTTTGTTGCAATGGTAAATGGGAGTGTTTTCTTGATTTCACTTTCAGATTTTTCATCGTTAGTATATAGGAATGCCAGAGATTTCTGTGCATTAATTTTGTATCCTGCTACTTTACCAAATTCATTGATTAGCTCTAGTAGTTTTCTGGTAGCATCTTTAGGATTCTCTATGTATAGTATCATGTCATCTGCAAACAGTGACAGCTTTACTTCTTCTTTTCCGATTTGGATTCCTTTTATTTCCTTTTCTTCTCTGATTGCTGTGGCTAAAACTTCCAAAACTATGTTGAATAAGAGTGGTGAGAGTGGGCAACCTTGTCTTGTTCCTGACCTTAGTGGAAATGCTTTCAGTTTTTCGCCATTGAGGATGATGTTGGCTGTGGGCTTGTCATATACGGCCTTTATTATATTGAGGAAAGTTCCCTCTACACCTACTTTCTGCAGGGTTTTTATCATAAATGGGTGTTGAATTTTGTCAAAAGCTTTCTCTGCATCTATTGAGATGATCATATGGTTTTTCTCCTTCAATTTGTTAATATGGTTAATCACATTGATAGATTTGCGTATATTGAAGAATCCTTGCATTCCTGGAATAAACCCCACTTGATCATGGTGTATGATCCTTTTAATGTGCTGTTGGATTCTGTTTGCTAGTATTTTGTTGAGGATTTTTGCATCTATGTTCATCAGTGATATTGGCCTGTAGTTTTCTTTCTTTGTGACATCCTTGTCTGGTTTTGGTATCAAGGTGATGGTGGCCTCGTAGAATGAGTTTGGGAGTGTTCCTCCCTCTGCTATATTTTGGAAGAGTTTGAGAAGGATAGGTGTTAGCTCTTCTCTAAATGTTTGATAGAATTCGCCTGTGAAGCCATCTGGTCCTGGGCTTTTGTTTGTTGGAAGATTTTTAATCACAGTTTCAATTTCAGTGTTTGTGATTGGTCTGTTCATATTTTCTATTTCTTCCTGATTCAGTCTTGGTAGTTTGTGCATTTCTAAGAATTTGTCCATTTCTTCCAGATTGTCCATTTTATTGGCATAGAGTTGCTTGTAGTAATCTCTCATGATCTTTTTTATTTCTGCAGTGTCAGTTGTTACTTCTCCGTTTTCATTTCTAATTCTATTGATTTGAGTCAAGAAGCACATTCTTAACCAATCGTTTTTCCAGTTTTGAATGTGAATAAGAATACAGTAATTGACAGATATGTTTTATCCTGAGCATTTTAATAAGTCCCAGAAGAAAAACAAAAGCCCAAATAACTATAATATGTAATTCTGATTCAAATACAAATAACTGAGTTCAGTTTCCTTTAGGATTGTTAATCACTTTGTTAAAAATAACTTTTGGAAATGAGCTGTCCTCCTGTATGTACCATTTTCATGTAACATGTATGAATACTAATACATAATATATTCAAATATTTCCCAATACACAACAAATCCATATGAGCTTTTTAAATTAATACAACTTCTAATTTTCAATTTTAAATAGTATACTTAATGATGTTGTGAGCTAAAACCAATCTCAGAAAAGTAAAGAATTAGGACTTAACTTAGGTTGCTCTTTCATCACCTGCATCACTAACTAATCTCAGCTGTCCCTGGAAAGTCTATTTTTCTTTTTAACTGATAAAAGTTTAATAGATATGTGTACTCCAGAGAATGTTTATGTGGGGTGTGTGAGCACATGAGTGTGTACACATATGTGTAGTATGAAAAGTAGGGTGGGAAAACATAGTTACATTGAATAATAGTGTATGTACTGAGAATCCCCTTGCCAATACTACTTCTGAAAACACACACGCATGCACGCACACACACACACACACACACACACACATCCCTAACATCAAAAACAAACTCTCCCACGATAGGGAGGGTGGGAGGGAGGGAGACAAAGAGGGAAGAGATATGGGAACATATATATGTGTATAACTGACTCACTCTGTTATAAAGCAGAAACTAACACACCATTACACACACACACACACACACACACATCCCTAACATCAAAAACAAACTCTCCCACGATAGGGAGGGTGGGAGGGAGGGAGACAAAGAGGGAAGAGATATGGGAACATATATATGTGTATAACTGACTCACTCTGTTATAAAGCAGAAACTAACACACCATTGTAAAGCAATTATACCCCAATAAAGATGTTAAAAAAAAAAAAAAACTCTCTTTTTTCTGTGATGATCAAGAAAATTGATTTCAAGGTAATCAAAGATTTTCATTAAATCATAAAAATCAAGCTTTCCTCAACCCTAAGACATAGGCAATATAATCAGTGAAACTACAGGTAAGTATCTAAATTAATCCAGGCTTAGTCCTAATTCTTTTAGTTTTTATTTAAAAAATTTTTTTATAGTTACTCTTCTGAGATTAGTTGCAGCTCAGAATATAACTATGTGGAGGCAAGATATTTTTCCTTAATTCTTATTGTGAAATAAATTTTTTATGTGATAAATCTTTTTTCTCCAGAGAACCTAGTATACCTTTTCTCATGGACAATAACCTCTTTAACTAGTCTTATTTTCCACTTAATTTTCCTGCCAGGTAAACTTGGAAGCATATCTGCTGCCCAATATCAGTTACTGGATTGAGTCTCACGCTGACTTTACATATTTGGTCTTATCTTTTATTCTAACCATATTTTAATGCTCTGACAATATTCATAAATCACCCTAATTTTATTTTGGAATGTGTTAGTTATAATAAACAATCAATGGTATGTCTCTCTCTATCCTAAAGACATTGGATCTCAAAACATACTTGTACTTCAATGTGAATCAGCTGAAATAGCTGCATTGATTTATGACATTTTGTTCTTTTCTTGATCATGAGACTTGGGTCTGGATAAGATTGGTATTACTAAAGAAAGTCATTTTTGCTGTGAGATATAGAAATGTTTAATTTTTCTTCCAGTACAATGGATCCTATAATCCTCACAGATATACAGTCAGCCCATATGCTTTAAAAAGCAAATGAGTAGTTTTTCTTTACTAGAAATCTTTAAAAAATTCCCTGAGTCTTCATTCAAGCAATGGAATTTAAGGATTATTATGTCTACAATAAAAATAGCAGCTACCATTTATTGAACACTTACTTTGCATCAGGCACAATCCTAATTGATTTTTCTAAATTATTTAATTCTCACAATAAACTTGTATAATGAGTATTCGATCTTTAGTTTAAAGATGAGAAAACTAAGGACCATGTGCTAAATTTAGGTGCATGTTCATAAAATCAATAAATGACAGAGCTTGCATTTGAATCTGTATTTGTTAGAAATAATTTTATTCATGGATATTACAAAATCCCTGAGTAATAAAGTTTTAAACAAGATATAGGTTTATTTCTCTTTTTTGAAAAAGTCTAATATCATGTAGCTCAGAAGTCGGGTGGAGGATGTGCTCAAATCATCCTCAGAGATCCAAGCTCCATTAGTCCTCACCTTTCTATCATCTCTAGGTGTAGGCATTGTCCTCATGGTCCAGGTGGCATTATGTTCCAGGGAGCAGGACTGAAAAAGACAAGAATAGATTAAGACAGGGCAATGGGAATACTCCAGATGTCTTTTAAGGAAAGTTCCAGAAAGCTACCTAGTGACATGCTTATAACCAGTGGCTGTAATTGGCTGGATAACCAAACTACTGACTGAGCAGATTCTCGCCAAGTAGACTTGTACCTCAAGTAACATCATGAGAAACAACCCTTGTCAAAATGACATTCTCTAGGAATGCTGCTTTGCTAGATTTCCCACTCTGGACATCAGAATCTTAACTAGAGGAAACTATATGTTTCTATAATAATATTTGGAGTTGTTCCTTATTCAACCTTTTATGAAGACAGCAGAAGAGCCATTTGAGAGAGAACGCTTGTTGCCCAGTGGTGCTCGGTAAGTGTTTACCAAATGAATGTCTGAATGCATTCATGAAATGAGAACTGTATGAATTTATTTACAGTCAAATTAAACCAAATAAATACAAATGAAAAAGAATGAGAAGAAACATTCAAATATAAACCGCTAGTTTATCCACACTAAGTAGAGAGTTAAAGCCACTTCATATATTCATTTATCTATTCATTCATCAAATTTTATATATGTATATATATAATATATATGTATGTATAATATATATAATATATATGTATGTATAATATATATATGTATATATATACATGTAGTTGTCTTAGACCAGTTGGAGGATGGGGCACAGGAGCTAGAGATCCAATTCTGCCCTCACCCTCTCCCCCGCTACAAGCTTGAATCAGAACGGGATTCTCCCTAATCCCAAGCTTCTCATTGTCACCTTCCTTTCCTCCCTCTGCTTCTCAGGCTTTCAGTACCCTCATGATGCCCCTTGGCTCCTCAGGGACAAATACAAACATCCGCTATGATATGGTCCAGAAACTATGCCAATTGTTTTCCTTTGCAAAACCCTTTTGACCATTATACCTACCTGCATGTGCTAAATACTACTGTGTCCACTTTGTAGAAAAGGGTACAGAGTATGACAAATTTAAGGAAGATTCATATCCTGGTTCCATAACTTCTTAGCTGTGTAATTTCTGCCTCAACACTTACTCTGCCTGAGCTTAGTTTTTCCTCACCTATACAGTTAGAATAATAATGCCTCCTCTTCTCTGGATAATTGACTCAGTGTAGAATTCTAGAAGAGTGCCTGCTCATAGTAAGTGTACAATATATTAATATTGTCATGTTTATTCTATAACATTATACTCCCAGTAATTTTCTTACATTTCCAACCTTCTTTATTCTGTTTATTTTCTAACATACTCAATGGTGGGTATTACTTAAGAGTTTCTTGACTAAGAAAGTTCTTAGTGTCATGATTTTTTTTTCTTCTGTGTTTGCTCCTCCATTTGGAGAACTCATCTGTTATCATAATTTTTTGTTGTTTTTTTTTCGGTACGCGGGCCTCTCACTGTTGTGGCCTCTCCCGTTGCGGAGCACAAGGCTCCAGACGCGCAGGCTCAGTGGCCATGGCTCACAGGCCCAGCCGCTCCGTGGCATGTGGGATCCTCCCGGACCGGGGCACGAACCCGTGTCCCCTGCATCGGCAGGCAGACTCTCAACCACTGCGCTACCAGGGAAGCCCCTGTTATCATATTTTTGTTTGTTTGTTTGTTTGTTCGCGGTACGCGGGCCTCTCACTGTTGTGGCCTCTCCCATTGCGGAGCACAGGCTCCGGACGCGCAGGCTCAGCGGCCATGGCTCCAGGCCCATCCGCTCTGCGGCATGTGGGATCTTCCTGGACCGGGGCACGAACCCGTGTCCCCTGTATCGGCAGGCGGACTCTCAACCACTGCGCCACCAGAGAAGCCCCCTGTTATCATATTTTTAAACATCATTTCTAAAAGAAGTTTTTTCCTCCCTCCTTCTCACTTTGATTTAACCAGATACAAATTGATATAAGTGGATACATTTTCTCCCCTCTTTGGTTTATTGAATACCTCAAGTCTTTGACGCTGCCCTATAGCAAGGAAAATAAACAAGGACAAGGAGCAAACTGTCCTAGGATCAGATTAGCCCTTTTAGCTTGGGAGCATCTGTCTCGCTCACTATGAAAGTCTGGTGTCCAAACCTCCCTCCTCTGAATAATGCGGCTTTCTTTGAGGTAAAACCTTTTACTCACCTGGATTTACTATCCCTCAGTCCTATTGACCCCTTTAAAACGAAGATTTGCTAGTACCTTTTCTTGTACTCGTCTCTGCCTGTGTGTTGCTCCAATGTCCCTCCTCCCCTCCCATGGTAAAATTTGTCCTAGTGTCACCCACAACCCATCTTCTGATAATTACACAATTTGTAGCACAGGTTTTATCCTCTCACAGGAGCTCCAATCATACGACTTCAGAATGATGGAGGGATGTCTGGACATGCAAGTTTGCATTCAGTCAACTCAGACTTCACACCTTCCCTGTCTTCCTTTCTTCTGAGGGGATCCCATGATTCCAGTCAGCCAGATGCAAAATCTTGGCATCATTTTTGGTGCAGCCTCCTTTATGATGGTCTAATTAGTATCTGTCACCACATCACACTGCTGATTTTGATTCCTAATTTCTAATCAGTTCTACTGCTGGCACACCCATCTCAGAGTGAGATCCCTGCAAAGGAGTCTGCTCTAGCCTCCATCCTGCTTTGGCCTCCACACATCCAGCTTCCTTAAGCCCTGCTCTAAAAACATCTCTTCTCATCTCAGAACCTTTTAGCAGCATTCAGTTTTCAACCATTCAAAATCCCTGCCTTACTTTCAATGTCTTCTTCAAGCTGTTTCTACCTATACAGCATTAATTTTCACGATTACTCAGCATATTTCTTCTACTTCTGCCTATTCAGTGTTATTTTGTGTACTATTTTATGCTATTTCATAAACTCACACTACTTCTGTATCTTTTAATTCTCCTTTCATCTTAAATGTTCTGTTCTCTGCCTCCCCAGTTTGAGCCAACTTTCAAATCTCATTGCAACACTCACTCATCCCTGGATGATAGATAGTCTCCTCTTCCTCAAAGTTTTATTTATCCCTATCCACTCTGACCTAGCATTTACTATTGGTAAAAATGCTTTAGCATTTAAATACTGGCACCTGAATATACGCAAAATGTATGCGTGTTAAGTTGCTGATCTCTTAATTTCAAATGCATTTTAACAACCCTGCATACTTAACTCTCCTCCCCTCATGATTACTGTTTTTGATATCATATTTTATATCTGATTGTTTTGTGTATCCCTTAACTGCTTATTGTATTGTGTATACATATGATTTTACTACTTTTGTCTTTAGCCTTCCTACTAGCTTTGTACATGAATGGTTTGCTACCTTTACTGTATATTTGCCTTTACCAATGAGAGTTTTTCTTTTCATAATTTTCACATTTCTAATTTTGGCCTTTCCTTTTTCACTTAGAGAAGTTCCTTAAATGTTTCTTGTAAGGCTGGTTTGCAGGTGCTGAACTTTTTTAACTTTTGCTTCTCTGTAAGACTTTTGATCTTGTCGTCAAATCTAAATGAAAGCCTTGCCTGGTAGAGTATTCTTGGTTATAGGTTTTTCCCTTTTATCACTTTAAATGTACCATGCCACTCCCTTCTGGCCTGCAGAGTTTCTGCTGAAAAGTCAGCTGATAACCTTATGGGAGTTCCCTTGTATATAACTTGTTGCTTTTCCCTCTCTGCTTTCAATATTCACTTTTTATCTTTATTTTTTGCCATTTTAATTGTAATGTGTCTTGATGTGGATCTCTTTGGTTTCATCTTGTTTGGGATTCTGTGCTTCCTGGACTTGGATGTCCTTTCCCAGGTTAGGGAAGTTTTCAGATATTTCTTCAAATAAGTCCTCTGTGCCTTTTCCTCTCTTTTCTCCTTCTGTAACTCCTATAATGCAAATGTTACTAAGCTTGTTGTTGTCTCAGAGGTTTTCAAAAGTATCCTCATTTTTTCAAATTCTTTTTTCTTTTTTCTGTTCAGCTTGGATGATTTCTACCACTCTGTTTTTCAGTTCACTGATCTGTTCCTCTATATCATCTAATCTACTGTTGATCCCTTTCTAGTGTATTTTTTTATTCCAGTTACTGTATTATTCAGCTCTGTTTGTTTCTACTTTATGTTTTTAAATTCTTTGTTAAACTTCTCACTGTGTTCATCCATTCTTGTCCTGAGTTCAGTGAGCATCTTTATGTTCATTACCTTGAACTCTTTCTCAGGTTGATTGCCTGTCCCCACTTAGCTTAGTTATTTTTCTGAGGTTTTGTCTTATTTTGTCTGTGCTGGGTTTCAGGACGTGTGAGATCATGCACACACCCATTAAGAGCAAAGTCTCTGTTTCTTGTAACTCTCTGGCTTTCTTACACACAAGCTCTGCTGGCTTTCAAAGCCAGATATTCAGTGGACTCATCTTCCCAGTGCAGAACCCCTGGGCTGGGAAGCCCAATGTGGGGCCTCAGACTTCTTACTCTTTGAGGAGAACTTCTGCAATTGTAATTACCTTCCTCCTTGTGGGTCACCTCTCCAGGGGTGTGGGTCTTGACTATGCCAAGACTCTGTTCCTCATACCCATCTCATTGTTATCCCTTCTTTACACCTTTAGCTGTGGAAAATCTTTTCTGCTAATCTTCAAGTCATTCATGTTGATAGTTGCTCTGTAAATAGTTGTAATGTTTGTGTGTCTGTGGGAGTTGGTGAGCTCAGGGTGTTCTTACTCCACCATCTTGGACATTTCCCTTGTCTATGCTATTATCTGTATACCTTTCTGAATAAATGATAGCTAAATTCACACATCAAAAAAAAACTTGCAGATTGCATCTAAAAAAGTGCCAAGTATAGGTGCTTGATGGATGGTTTTATTGATTAACATATGTGGCACACACAATTTTTCATCAGGGAATCTGATGCACATAAATACGTCTAATTTTTAATCATAAATAAATTTGATATTTAAAAACATATTATCTTTCATTAACTAGATTAAATAGTTTGTATCTTTGAGACTACTGGTTGGGAGGGGGCAGAAAGGAGCCTTCTATCCCCTCAGTTCTAAATCTTGATCTGCATGGTTATTACATAGGTGAATATATATGGAAGATCAGATTTACTTAAAATTTGCACTCTTCATTGTGAGAAATACCTCAATAAATACATTTAAAAATATTTAAACCATGTGAGTAATTCACCTTAACACCCACCAGGGAAAACCCATAAATTTATGGTAGAGAATGTGATACTGTGGAAATAATGACACTCTATAAAATATTTTATTGTTTAAGTTAGAACTGCCATTTCTTTGACTTTTGAAGCACCCTATAATCACTAAATAAATATTTAAATAAAAACTCAAAAGACTAAATGTAAATGTGTATGTAGCTTCTGGTAAGAAATATTCAAAAAGGTAATGGTATAAAATATGGAATGCACTTCTGGTAAAAAGAGAATAAGAAGGTAATGATGCTATCTTACTTTATACAGTGCTCTAAGGCATAGGCAACACTTTGATATTTCTAATTTGGTGCGTATAACTGTTCTATGAACTAGTCGGAGCAAAGTTTCATCCTTATTTCAAGGAGAATACTGAAGTCTAAAGAGGATAGATTATTAGCACAAAGTCCTATAATATGTTAATGGTTAATTCAGATTATAAATTTATAAATACATTTCTCCAGATTATCCTTTATTAGATCTTACATACAATTTTATAACCATTTAAATGTGTGTAAACATGTAAACTCATGTGAGGAAGTAGGAATAGGATCTAAGCAGAATGATGTTTATTTTAAATTGTCTTATGCCCCCTTTCCATTTTTCTACCCCTCCTCCTTATTGCCCCAGTGCTACCTACAGATCTGTTCTGACAGTTTTCCCTGAATATAATTCAGGGAAAATAATTTCACCAGAATATCTCCAATTTCTCATATTTCTGACTCTACTAGTCTCTATCACAATTTGACTTCTTCTATTTGTGTTTGAGGCCAAGATTGTTTAAAAACCATTTTGATAAGAAACTGTTATGAAACACCAGAAGTTAATAACAGTATATTGTGCTATGTTTTCCATTAGGGTATCTTGTTCTCCTGCACTTAAAACCATATGCTGAGGTTTCTGAGACTCAGAACATAAGAGATCTCTATCTTCAGGATATGCATCATTCCTAGAAAGAGTTCCTTTCCAGAGCTCCTGATCCCTGTATTATCTTGGAATCAGAGTTAAAGAACCAATCCAAAGAAATGCTAAATATCTTTGCGCCCACTTGGATACCATTAGCTCTCTGGAATCTAAGATGAACCCCAAGTAAGCAATACTCTTACACTGAATGAAATGAGAGGGAGAGAATAGGGGAGGGAAGACAGGAAAGAGTGGAAATGCAAACTTTTGCATTTAATCTGTTACAACATCACACATCATGTAGCTTCTGAAAAACTCCATTGTAAACTTGTGAGAGAATAAGAGTGAAAATAATGTTTTAATATTATTATGAAAGTACTTTTAGCTTTGTGAACCATTGAAAGGGGCCACACCTTGAGAACAAATTGTCCATAAGAAGTATTTTATGTGTGACCAACAATTCTCATAATATATTTTCATATAACCATGAAAACCTTAATCAAGGAAAGAGTAAGACTTTAATGCATTTTGATATTCCATGAGTATTCATTTTATGATGTGGAGGAGTCCTCATCTACCACCACCCTTCCAAAAAACTCACAGTAGTCGTTGACACACAGAGCCAAGTCTGCTGAGCATAGAAATAAAGTGCTATAGAAATTTCTTTAAACCTAACATATAAAAATAATGTATATATATCTAGAGGAAGACTTTAGGTAATAGGAGGTCTTGAGTGTGAATGATTAGACAGCAATTTATTTTTAATTTTATAGGATCAATGAATTTTCTAACTTCTTTCTGTACATACATAATCACAAAATGAGAGCATTCTTATAAAAAATGAAGTCCAGGAGAGAGAAAGACAGAGGGGTGCTCAGGAAAAAGAAAATTACTTGAACTCTCCTTAAGGATAACTTAATTCCAAAGGCTAGAACTACTTTTTGCATAATGCTGAAAAGTTGTCAAGATATTTATTTTTTTTTCTGCTGAGACACGTTCACTGTTATTTCAGACTATGATCTGTGAGTGCCAAATGTCTGCATTCCTCAGTTGCACACCAACAAATGTCTGTTCTTAACGGATGTTTTACCCAGCAGGAGCCATTATAGCCCACAGCTCCAGATTGCAGACCAAATCTGCAGAGCATATGGCATTTGGGTAAATGAATGCGAACTGTTCTTCATTTTTTCTCTATGGGAAGCTTATTTCCCTTTCCTCTGCATTTTTTACTTTGATGTGAAGATTTCAGAAACCGAGAATTGAATTTGAGTTTAAAAGTCCTTCTTTGTCAAAATAAATCAATGAAATCATTTAGAAAAATCATTGTGCTGCTGTTGTACCAGAACCGGGTTGACTGAGAAATTGATAATGTATATACACCAACACATAGAAAATCAGAGTGTAGAAAAGTGTAATCAGACCCTGAGCTTAGCCAAGGCAATATCATCTTATTGACTAATCAGTCATCGATATATTTGTCCTTTCATCATTGGTCTAGCCAAACTAGAGTAAACAAGATTTCTTTATTTGTTTTTTATCCAGATAATCTTATACTTGGGAAATCTATTTTCCTTAAGACATAAATTATAAAATCTACACTGCTTAAACAAGGCACATGTCACTTCCTTACATACTATGGATGAAAGTCTTTGATCATATTTTTGAGTGAAGGAAAGCGAAAAATTTACTTCTTACCAGCATAAGAACAGGGTTTTAGTTTTCTACTGTCTGTGCTGGTACTAGATGAATGTCTTATATTTTATTTTATTGTGGTAAAAACATTTAACAAGAGCTAGCCTCCTAAAACTCTTTAAGTGTACAATGCAGTATTTTTGACTATAGGTAGTATATTGTACAGCAGATCTCTAGGACTTATTCACCTTGCTTAACTGAAACTTCATGCCCATTGATTAGTAATTCCTCATCTCCCCTTCCCCAAGCCCTGGCAACATTCATTCTACTCTTCGATTCCATGAATTTGACTATTTTAGAAACCTCATTTAAGTGAAATCATGTAAAAAACACAAACACATGGAGGCTAAGCAATACGTTACTAAATAACCAAGAGATCACTGAAGAAATCAAAGAGGAAATAAAAAATGACCTAGAGAGAAATTACAACAAAAACACAATGATCCAAAACCTATGGGATGCAGCAAAAGCAATTCTAAGAGGGAAGTTTATGGCAATACAAGCCTACCTCAAGAAACAAGAAAAATCCCAAATAAAAAATCTAACCATACACCTAAAGAACTAGAGAAAGAAGGACAAACAAAACCCAAAGTTAGTAGAAGGAAAGAGATCATAAAGATCAGAGCAAAAATAAATGAAATAGAAACAAAGAAAACAATAGCACAGATCAATAAAACTAAAACCTGGTGCTTTGAGAAGATAAACAAAATTGATAAAACTTTAGCCAGACTCATCAAGAAAAAGAGGGAGAGGACTCAAATCAATAAAATCAGAAGTGAAAAAGGAGAAGTTAAAATGGACACCATAGAGATACAAAGCATCATAAGAGAATACTACAAGCAACTCTATGCCAATAAAATGGACAACCTGGAAGAAATGGACAAATTCTTAGAAAGGTATAACCTTCCAAGACAGAACCACGAAGAAATGGAAAATATGAACAGACCAATCACAAGTAATGAAATTGAAACTGTGATTAAAAATCTTCCAACTGGGCTTCGCTGGTGGTGCAGTGGTTGAGAGTCCGCCTGCTGACGCAGGGGACATGGGTCCAGGAAGATCCCACATGCTGCAGAGCGGCTGGGCCTGTGAGCCATGGCCACTGAGCCTGCGCATCTCCGCAACGGGAGAGGCCACAACAGTGAGAGGCCCGCGTACCGAAAAATTAAAAAAAAAAAATCTTCCAACAAACAAAAGTCCAGGCAGATGGCTTCACAGGTGAATTCTGTCAAACATTTAAAAAAGATCTAACACCCATCCTTCTCAAACTCTTCCAAGAAACTGCAAAGGAATGAACACTCCCAAACTCATTCTATGAGGCCATCATCACTCTGATACCAAAACAGACAAAATAGTACCAAAAAAGAAAATTACAGACCAATATCACTGATGAATATAGATGCAAAAATCCTCAACAAAATACTAGCAAACAGAGTCCAACAACACATTAAAAGGATCATATAGCATGATCAAGTGGGATTTACCCCACAGATGCAAGGATTCTTCAATATATGCAAATCAATCAATGTGATACACCATATTAAAAATAGAAAAATAAAAACCATATGATGATGGGCTTCCCTGGTGGCACAGTGGTTGGGAATCTGCCTGCCAATGCAGGGGACACGGGTTTGAGCCCTGGTCCGGGAGGATCCCACATGCTGTGGAGCAACTAAGCCTGTTTACAACTACCGTGCTCTAGAACCCGCGAGCCATGGCTGCTGAAGCCCATGCACCTGGAGCCCATGCTCCACAGGAGAGGCCACTGCCATGAGAGGCCCGTGCACCATGGTGAGGAGTGGCCCCCACTCGCTGCAACTAGAGAGAGCCTGCGTGCAGCAACGAAAGCCCAAAGCAGCCAAAAATAAAATAAATTTATATATTAAAAAAAAAACATATGATCATCTCAATAGTTGCAGACAAAGCTTTTGACAAAACTCAACACCCATTTATGATAAAAACTCTCCAGAAAATGGGCATAGAGGGAACCTACCTCAACATAATAAAGGCCATATATGACAAACCCACAGCAAACCTCATTCTCAATACTCAAAAACTGAAAGCATTTCCTCTAAGATCAGGAACAAGACAAGGATATCCACTCTCACCACTATTATTCAACATAGTTTTGGAAGTCCTAGCCACGGCAATCAGAGAAGAAAAAGAAACACAAGGAATACAAATTGGAAAAGAAGTAAAATCGTCATTGTTTGCAGATGACATGATAGTATATATAGGGAATCCTAAAAATGCCACCAGAAAACTACTAGAGCTAATCAATGAATTTGGTAAAGTTGCCAGATACAAAATTAATGCACAGAAGTCTCTTGCATTCCTATACACTAACAATGAAAGATCAGAAAGAGAAATTAAGGAAACAATCCCATTCACTGTTGCAACAAAAAGAATAAAATACCTAGGGATAAGCCTACCTAAGGAGGTAAAAGACCTGTACTCAGAAAACTATAAGACAGTGATGAAAGAAATCAAAGATGACACAAGCAGATGGAAAGATATACCATGTTCTTGGATTGGAAGAATCAATATTTTGAAAATGACTATACTACCCAAAGCAATCTACAGATTCAATGCAATCCCTATCAAATTACCAGTGGCATTTTTTGCAGAAGTAGAAAACAAAATCTTAAAATTTGTATGGAGACACAAAAAACCCCAAATAGCCAAAGCAGTCTTGAGTGAAAAAAACAGAGGTGGAGGAATCAGACTCCCTGACTTCAGACTATGCTACAAGGCTACAGTAATCAAGACAATATGGTACTGGCACAAAAACAGAAATATAGGTCAATGAAACAGCATAGAAATCCCAGAGATACACCCACCCCTATGGTCAACTAATATATGACAAATGAGGCAAAGATATACAATGGAGAAAAGACAGTCTCTTCAATAAGTGGTGCTGGGAAAACTGGATAGCTACATGTAAAAGAATGAAATTAGAACACTCCGTAACACCATACACAAAAATAAACTCCAAATGGACTAGAGACCTAAATGTATGACCGACACTATAAAACTCTTAGAGGAAAACATAAGAAGAACACTCTTTGACATAAATAACAGCAAGATCTTTTTTGATCCACCTCCTAGAGTAATGGAAATGAAAACAAAAATAAACAAATGGGACCTAATGAAACTTAAAAGCTTTTGCAAAGCAGAGGAAGCTACAATCAAGATGAAAAGACAGCCCTCAGAATGGGAGAAAATATTTGCAAATGAATCAACAGACAAAGGATTAATCTCCAAAATATATAAACAGCTCATGCAGCTCAATATCAAAAAAACAAATGGGCAGAAGACCTAAATAGGCATTTCTTCAAAGAAGACATACAGATAGCCAAGAAACACATGAAAAGCTTCTCAACGTCACTAATTATTAGAGAAATGCAAATCAAAACTACAATGAGGTATCACCTCACACCAGTTAGAATGGGCATCATCAGAAAATCTACAAACAACAAATGCTGGAGAGGATGTGGAGAAAAGGGAACCCTCTTGCACTGTTGGTAGGAATGTAAATTGACACAGCCACTATGGAGATCAGTATGGAGGTTCCTTAAAAAACTAAAAATTGTCCCTTTTTGCAGATGACATGATCTTATATATAGAAAACCTGAAAGACTCCATTAAAACAAATACTGTTAGGACTAATAAATGTATTCAATAAACTTTCAGAATACCAATAAACATACAAAAATCAGTTACATTTCTGTACAAAGGAGTGGACCATCTAAACAGTAAATTAGAAAAATAATCCCCTTTAAAAAATCACCAAATAGAATAAAATACTTAGAAATAAACTTAAATAAGGAGGTGAAAGACCTGAATACTGAAAAGTACAAAATAGTGATAAAAAACAAAAATTAAAGAAGACACAAACAAATGAAAAGACATCCAGTGTTCATGGATTGTAAGCCTTAACACTATTAAAATGTTCATGCTAACCATAGTGATCTACAGTTTCAATGCAATCCCTATCAGAAGCATCCCAATGGCAATTTTTACAGAAATTGAAAAATCAATTCTGAAATTAAAAAAAGAAAATCAAAAATAGACAAATTAATCTTGAGAAAGAATAACAAAGCTGGAGGCATCATATGTCCTGATTTTAAAATATGTTACAAAGCTATAGTAATCAAAACAGTATGGTCTGATGTAAAGACAGATACAGACTGATGGAACAGAATAGAGAGCTCAGAAATATTTCAACAGATGTTTATTGAGTATTTTCTGTAGGTAGGCCAGGCTCTGGTTTAGATGTCAAAGACAAGAAAACAAGACAAAAAAATTATTTGTCTTCATTAAGCTGACTTTCAACTGAGGAAAAGTATATCTTTTCCTGCTATTTCCTGCTAGGAAATAAGTTTAGTGCTTTTAACTCTGATATTCACCTATCACGGATCAACACAATAGAACAGGCTGGTACAAGATGCAAATAATTAAGTGATCCTTATTTTGAATTGTGCTTAGGAGCAATGTTTGGTATTCTGATGCTGTTTAGGTTATATCATTCTGTGAAACTGTTCTGTTCTCTCTGTTGAATGATTATTTTGAGAAACATTCCTTCATCTCAGTTTGGAGCCTCTCATCATTTTCTGTCTCTCTCACATCTCAAATCCAACCTACATTGATTCCCATTAATTCTGTTTTCTAATTTCCTAACTATCTCTTGGCTTGACCGTTTCTGTCTCTAGACTAGCTCTTCTCTCCTTTCCAGTACTGCTATGCTCAAATATTACTGGTTTAATGCAATACCTCTTATAGTTCTATACCTCTATCTGTTTCTCTTCCAATCAATTTCCATCTCTACAACCCACTAGAATTGATTTTTTCTGAAACACAACTCCAGTCAAATGCTTCCCATATTTAAAATCTTTAATGATTTACCAGCATGCCAGGATAAAGCAGGGGGGGGGACTTAGTATATACTATAAATTCTTGTCTGAATTGTTATTGAGTTAAGTCTTATTTTTACCTATGCTCCTCTGCCTCACCATGCTTCAGCTACTGTGACCTTCTGTCAACTTCATAAAACTGTGTTGAACACTTTTGCCACAGGACTGTTGCACATGTTCTCTCTGGCCATATTATGCTTCCCTCTCTTCTATGTCTGACTAACTTCTAGTTATCTTTAGATATCAGAGAGAGCTTTATTTTCCCAGAGAAACCTTCTTTTACTATTCTATTTCAACTCCTTTAGAAATGTAATTTATTTAGTAATTATATGTTTATTAGTGTTATTTGAATTATGTTGGCTTCTCTATTAAGACTGTGACTTCCTTGAGATGAAGGAATGTCAGGTTTTGTCCATCACTGTTCTTAGCACAGAGCCTATTGCTGAAATAATAAATGAAAAAGAAATATTTGTCTTGACAATTCTTATGCTTTCATATATTTTTATATTCTTCCACCATGTGCCTTAATACAGATAGGATACATCTTTGCAGAGTTCCAGGGAGAATACTCAGAACAGTAGAATCATGGCATGTGGCATATACAGCCAACAAATAAAATAATACCCATATATGTAATCTGTAAATTAGGAAGGGCTATTCAAATATTTCTTATAATTACTATAACTACTTACGGATGCTCAAATGAGGATTAGCCAAGGAATAAAAATGGTTGTTACTTCTTCCAGAGTCTTTTATTAGTAATTCAGAGGACACCAGAGCTGCTGCTACCCTCAAAGTCTCATTCTACTGTAGGGCAGCTCCATGTCTAAATGTGGATGATTGGGAGGAATTCTGAGATGGCCTCAAGAATAGGCTCTCTAAATGTCCTGAGGTTTAGAGTGAATTGTATCTATAAGTCAATTTGAGGAGTATTTTAATCTTAATAGCAACGAGTCTTCCAATAGATGAAAATGGGGCCTCATCCCATTTATTTGTTTTACTTAATTTCCTTTTGCAATGTTTTGTAGTTTTCAACTTCAGCTCTCAACTCCTGGTTATTTTTTATAATTTTTTTTCTTTTTTAATGTTACTGTGAAACTTAATTTAAATTTTCTAATTGTTCCTAGTACAAAGAAATAAAAATAGTTTTTGTATGTTGGCATTACATTCCAAAACCTTGCTAAATTCATTTATTTGTTCTAATAGCTTCGGTTTGAATTTCTTAGCATTTTCTACACATTCATGGTTATTCATCTATAATAAGAGTTTTACTTGTTCTTTTCCATTTTGTATGCCTTTTATTTATTTTTCTTACTGGATTTGTTAGAACCTTCAGTATGATGTTAAATAAAAGTGGTGAGAAGGTTTATCCTTGCTTGTTCCTTATCATAAGTTGAAAGCATAGAGGTTTTCAGGATTGAACATTCTGTAGGCTTTTTGCAGATGCCTTTAAGCAGGTTGTGAAAGCTCACTTCCAGCTCCTAGTTAGTGGTAGTTTTTACCATGAAAGGGTGTTGAACTTTTCCAAATGTTTATTCTACATCAATTAAAATTATCTTAGATTTTTTCTCCTTTATTCTATTAATATGATTTATTACATATATTGACTTTTGGATCCTAAACCATTCTTGCATTCTTGGGTAAAATTCCATTTGGTTATGATGTATTATTTTTTTTAGATCATTGGATTTAATTTGCTAATAATTTCATAAGGATTTAAAAAATCTATTTTCATGAGGGATACTAATATAACTGCCTCAGTCTTCTTTTTTTTTTTTTTTTTTTTTTTTGTTTTTTGCGGGCCTCTCTCTGCTGTGGCCTCTCCCGTTGCGGAGCACAGGCTCCAGAGGCGCAGGCTCAGTGGCCATGGCTCACG
>NW_006777292.1:369317-388612 GCF_000442215.2 Lipotes vexillifer | reverse complement strand
CGAACCCACGTCTCCTGCATCGGCAGGCGGACTCTCAAGCACTGCGCCACCAGGGAAGCCCTCAGTCTTCTTTTGTTTAATCTTTGCTTGGCATATTTTCTGTCCATTTATCTTCAACTCACATGTGTTTGTGAACAACACAGAGATTGTTCTTTTTTTAAAGTGATCTATTCTGACACCTTTTTCTTTTAATTGGTGAGATTCATCCACTAACATTTAATGTAGTTATTAATATGTTTAGATTTGTCTATGATTTATGTTTTCTACTCACCCTCTCTATTTTCTGTACCTTATACCCTGCCTCTTTTTCTTTTTAATATTTGCTTTTTTTTAGAATTCTATTTTAATTTTTTTGGGGGGGTTTAGCTATTGGGTTTTTCCCCATTAAAAAAAAAGATTCCCTCAGCAATTACAATATACATCCATATATCCTTAACTTTTCATAGTTCACTTATTAATAATAACATATTATTTCATGTAAAACATACCATGATCCCTGACTTTTATCATGACTGCCATCTTTACAGAACCACAGAAGTATGTTCAAGGAAGTTGCCATTTCAATTAGCTTATCCTGAAGGGAAGCAATGAATTATCTGAATTAAGTGAAGTCTATTCATTCTTTAATAACAAAAGTGTAGTGCCAGATAAATTTAAAAAGCAATTTCAGAATAACACTTTAGGAGGACCAAACAAAGCATCTCATTTCTGTTGCATGTCGTAGATAATTGAATGTTATACTTCATAATGAACTAATGGGATTTGTCAGACAAAATGATAGTATTTTTTACTTACATAGCATCTTTCTTCAAATGAACTCAATACTGATTCAGTGGTCTATTTTTCCCTTGCAATAATTTGGAAGCATTTACATGAGTAGTATATTTTCATGCAAATTTCTCCCTGCTAATGAGAAACTAGATAGTATCAAAGATGAAAAGTTTTTTTTGCAATTAGAGTAGATAGCCAAGCTGGAAACAATTGCTGAAGTTAATAAGGGTACTTGTAATACCGTCTATAAAAAACAGAACATAGCAACAAATCAACAAAATAGGTAAAGTATAAAAATGTTCCTTAGAGAAGCAATATAAGTATTTTTGTTAGTGACACATAAAACCATAGAATAAAATATCTTATATAAAATATTGCAATATTTAATTATCTGTGTTAATTATTTAACTGTATTATTTGTTTTTTATGTAATTCTTCATTGAATTTTGATCAGGTATCTTCTCCCTATACATGATAATGCATAATGTGATTTCTTAAATATTATTACTAAAGCTGTCTAGATACAGATTTATCAAGTAGGCTCCACAAATGATTTTTTAAAAAGAATATACTGATGTAATTTCAAATACTGAGTATTTCCACAGTATTTTTCTAATTACTCTTCCAATATTTCATCACTTGTCTAGTAACTAATAGGCCCTTAGTAGAAAAATACAAAGAAAAGTCATTTCTATTTATGGATTGTTATTAATTATCCTCTAAAAGAATATACTAAATGAATATTTTGGCCACCAGTTCTGTGGCCTTGTGTAAGTTACTTAAACACTGCTTTGCTCTGTTTCCTGGTTTATAAATGACAGCAATACACTATCCTTATCTGCCTTCCAGCAGTATTAAATTAAATATCAAAATCATAAAAGCAATTTGAAAATATATATAAGAAACATATAATCAAGATATTATCGGGAATACCCTGGTGGTCCAGTGGTTAAGACTGCACGCTTTCACTGCCGAGGGTCTGGGTTCAATCCTTGGTAGGGGAACTAAGATCCTGCAAGCCACATGGCATGGCCAAAAAGTAAAAATAAAAAAGATATTATCAGTAATAATTTTAGTAAGATATTCTTAATTATTTACCAGTGATGATATTTAACAGAACTTGCTTCTTGCTGGATGAATGTAGCTTGATCCCATGTGAGTTCATTCCCAGTTTCTTAATGTCACTGATAATATATGGAAATCATTCTTGGAGTGCAAAATAAAGAAGAAGAAGAGACTGTGCCAGTGTGGTTCAATCACTAGGACACAGTGACCCTAAAAGGTTTGCCAAATTGCTGATTTTAATTAATTACTTAATTAACTAATTAATATCCACGTATAGAAAATCTACTATGTCTAACCTCCCCTCAATGTCTCAAGCATTCAACAGTTAACTTGACAGTTAACTATTTTGGTGGGCTTACTGTTGTTTGTTGTCTGGACTGAATAGCCCTGATTCTACTTTGAAGAAGAGCAATGTACAAAAAGACACTAACACGAATACTATGCACATATAATATTTTTCTACAAGGAAGCCTATGCTGAACAAGTAAGAGGAGGAGGAGAAGAAGGAGGAAGAGAAGAAGAGGAAAGCAGTAACAGGAAAGGCCAATGACAGATAAAGAATCATCATTTGAAAAGAATTATTTTAAATGTTCATCTTAAATTAAAGGAGATCAAGGAGCTTATATCATTATTATCCATCATGATCAACAACAACAAAAGCAAAGAATGAGAATTGAGCTGGAACAGTTCAGGAAAGAAAAGAAAAAAATATTAAGCCATTATTACATTCCTATTTGAATATGTAGTCTTATCTGTGATCATTTTGAGGATGTGTTAAAGTTATTCTTATATAGAAACATCTCTATAAACATGTTCCCCGCAATGCCAGATTTGGATGGGTTATGTCCCAATCTGACAACTTTCATATCTTATTGTGATTACAAACCTTTTGAACAATAGTGAGTTTTAAGGAAGTATTTTTCAAAGTCAGAACTAATGAACCAGTAATTGTGCTAATGAGTTGCTAACAAAGCATGAAAAATTCCTGAGTAAGTCATAGTCACTGAACTAGCTCACTGCTGAGGTACGGAGATAATTGTTTCCAATGATCTATACATAAATAAATAAGCTTTGGCTTCATGTCTGTGTCAGAAAGTTTCATTCTCCAGGTACATTAGGGTTTTTTTTGTTTGTTTTTTGAGTTTTTTTATTTCAGAGATTCCAGGCAATTACTTAGGCCATCTAATAAAAAACTGCAAAGATGACTTAAGTTGGTCCATAGTCCTGGGAAATTGGTATTAAGAAAAATTAACATTTTTAACTCCCTCAAATTCCCTTTCTTGACCCAACATCAACTCTTGTTTCTACCTAATTCCTTACAAGAAAATTAGTAGAAGAAAGAAGAAAAGTTTAGAAGTAGAGAGCCAGAGAAAATGACAATAGATATGAATTCAGGACCTACATGAGGACAAAGAGCATATGGCTTAGAAGATGAGAAAAGGTTACACGAACTATCAAAAGGGAGCAAAGGATATAAAATATGGCAAAAGGTATGGTGAAAGAGTCCAAATGAAAATGATCAGAGAGAAAAAAGTGGGCAGAGACATTTTTTTTGTGACTATATATTGTGATAGGGCTTTAAGAAGTTAATTTAGGTTAAATGAGGTCATATGTGTGGGGCTCTAATCCAATAGGACTTGTGTCCTTATAAGAAAAAGAAAAGGTACCAGGAGTGTACACACACAGAGAAAAGGTCATGTTTGCAGAGAGGCCCCAGGAGAAACGAACTCTGCTGGCACGCTGATCTTGGACTTCTAGCCTGCAGACTGTGAGAAGATAACTTTCTGTTTTTTAAGGCATCCAGGATGTGTATTTTGCTATGGCATCTCTACAGACTAAAACGGAGGGTGGAAGCGACAGTAGGGAGAGAGAATTCTGTCCCATGTATTCTGACCCACTATGAAATCTATGTTGATAAAAGTAGACCCAGAGATAGGAAGGGTCATGGGGGTTTTCTCCTTGCTCAGATTTATATCTTAGGTAAGAAATTTCCATTTCATATTGAGGTAAATTTGTTTAGGATTTGGCTTTTTTGTTTCATTTTTTTTCCTCTAAGTTGGTAACTTGACTTAAGTGATAGAAGTATTTCTAAAGTAGATCTCCTGTGATAATTATTATTTGCTTCAATAACATTAATTCAGCAGATATTTATTGAGTATGTCAGACACTTTTTTCCATTTTTAGTGTCAGAAATGTAATGTTGGGCATGGGAGAGCGAGGGGCCAAACGGTACTGGCAACTGAGGCAAAAATAAGTTTTTCCTAAGAGCTAAGGGAAGCCATTATATTTTCTAAAGCAGGAGATGACATAATAAAATTCATACTTTGGATAAATTATTTTGTTGACAGTGTAGCAACAGTCAGTATAAAATGGACATAGAAATTTAAAAGTCAGTATGGGTGAGGGATGTGAGGAGTTTTCAAATCCCCTTTGGTGGAAGGTATGTGTATGTGGTGCTCATCTTTATGTTTGTTAAAATGAAACATGAATTTTAAAGATTGAGAAACGTGGTTGTAGAGATTCATTTAACATTTACCATGTCCTTACTGTATATTTGACATTCCTTATGGTGTACTGAGGAAATTAAAATAAAATAAAGTAAAATAAGTAAGACAAAATAATCTCCCTGTCTAAAGGATTCCAAAGTCCAATCAGTTGGGGAGGTAGATATGAAATAAATTATGTGAAATTACAGTAGAATCTTGCTATTTGGAGGAAGGGGTACATCACGAAAAATTTGGAAACTGACTTGTAGAATCCCATTTGTTTAAGCATCAGCCTTCTTTTATTTTTTTCTTTTAAGATGGTCTTTAGAACTAAAAACAATCCATAAGTGAAACCTGATACAATGCCAAGGAGCCTTGCCATTTTTCCTTCTAAAGTAGCCTTTTCTGTTTGCAGTACCCATTCAAAATTTTTTTTTTCTTTCCTAAATTCCTTTGATTAACTTTTCTTCCCTGCACTTTCATGATTCCTGTGAATATTTTTGCTTCTGGACCTATTCTTGATTCTCTTTTTGTTTCACATTTTGCAGCCCATGAGAATCCTGCCACATATCCGGATCCACTTTCAGTTTTGAGTTGTATTTCAGATAAAGCCCCAGGATACCAGCTTGATAGCTGGGCAATTTGCACAGTTAAAGTAGTAAAACTCAATTTTTCACTGATGTTTTAAGGATTTTAAGGTATCAGGAAAAAAAACAATTATTGAAAGGGAGAGTTATCCCATTATTAAAATGAAAGTTCCTAGGAAACTGTATATAATATGAATTATGAATGTTCATTGTGTACGTGTGTATGTGTAGATACATATATATGTTATATATTAAATTTTTTAAATGTGTATAATATACACACACATTTATAAGGAATAATAAAGAGACAGCAAACTCCTTAATTTTATAAATTTCTTGTTCCTCATTAAAGCAAATAAGGTCTGCAATAATAAAAATGTTTTAATGGGAGATAAGATTTTGTACATTATATAAATGAAACTGCAGGGAGAACTGCAATACACTTTAGGCTTAATTCTTCATATTCTTTCTTTCAAAGGACTATGTAATGTGTTCCCATTTATTGCTTAGTGCTCTAGTTTTTATGACTTTCTAAAGCACAAGGGGAATTTCATATGTTCATTTTTATGTGAGGAGAAACTCATTTTCATATTATATTCTCTAAATTTCAGGTACTGTTGTTGGACTTCTTTGAGTGTTCATATGTTTGTGGGTGATTTGGTATGAATCTTTGGTAATTTTACTGTAAAATCTTCTCTGAGTTAGATGTGTCACTGAATAACATATCTGGGAACTATGGGAGATTGGATAATCACCAAGAGTTAATTAATTATGTGTTTTCTGACTTCATGTCAAGGAAAGTATTTCCTTTTAAAGGACTGTAATCATAAACATTCCTTATAATGGTAGTTGATCGTGATTTGAATATTAAACATACAAGCATATGTGATTACTGGCATGTGTGTTCAGTATTATTAAAGTTCTGTCTCTTCAGAAAAAAAACTAGGTTGGGGAAAGTGAGGCACCTCTATTAGGTGCAAATTTTACAGGGGTCCAGAAAAACTCAGTAATCCAGACACTTTACGTCAAAATTGTTTTGGTATTTTAAAATATCAAAATGTAAACATTTTGTCAGCCCAGGGCTAAGCCATATTAAATCCTGAGGCAAAAGAAAAGATATTTTTGGTATATGTAATTTTAGTCTCTTTTACTGAAGGCACACTCAACAATAAAATCTTCAAAATCTACTTTTGAAAAAGCTTAACCATGAAAAATATATAAAATAATAATATTTTTAGTATAAACAAAAATTTTAAAGTTAAAATAATCTTGTGAGCTTTAATATATCTAATTTCCATTTAAAGAATATTTTTCAACTCCTTTAATGTTCTGGAGAAATTTATCGTTTAAAAAAACACAAAAGCATGTATATAGGGGCATGTTTTTTTTTCTTTATACCTCAGGAACAACGTGCTTTGTCAGATCCTGTCTTTATTTTTTAATATTTTGTTCATCATGGATTTTTGCAATTAATTTTAATTTTAAAAAATAGTATGTATCTTTTTCTTTTAACATCTTTATTGGAGTATAATTGCTTTAAAATGGTGTGTTAGTTTCTGCTTTATAACAAAGTGAAACAGTTATACATATACATATGTCCCCATAACTCTTCCCTCTTACATCTCCCTCCCTCACATCCTCCCTATCCCACCCCTCTAGGTGGTCACAAAGCACCGAGCAGATCTCCCTGTGCTATGCGGCTGCTTCCCACTAGCTATCTATTTTACGTTTGGTAGTGTATATATGTCCATGCCACTCTCTCACTTTGTCCCAGTTTACCATTCCCCCTCCCCATATCCTCAAGTATATTCTCTAGGAGGTCTGCATCTTTATTCCCAGCTTGCCCCTAGGTTCTCAAGAAAAATTTTATCTTTTTTTTTTTTTTTAGATTCCATATATACGTGTTACCATATGGTATTTGTTTTTCTCCTTCTGACTTACTTCACTCTGAATGACAGTCTCTAGGTCTATCCACCTAACTACAAATAACTCAGTTTCGTTCCTCTTTATGGCTGAGTAATATTCCATTGTGCAAGTTCTTCTTTATCCATTCATCTCTTGATGGACATTTAGGTTGCTTCCATGTCCTGGCTATTGTAAATAGAGCTGCAATGAACATTTAGGTACATGACTCTTTCAATTATGGTTTTGTCAGGGTAATATGCCCAGTCGTGGGATTGCTGAGTCATATGGTAGTTCAATTTTTAGTTTTTTAAGGAACCTTCATACTGTTCTCCATAGTGGCTGTATCAATTTACATTCCCACCAACAGTGCAAGAGGGTTCCCTTTTCTCCACACCCTCTCCAGCAGTAATTGTTTGTAGAGTTTTTGATGATGGACATTCTGACTGCTCTGAAATGATACCTTATGGTAGTTTTGATTTGCATTTCTCTAATGATTAATGATGTTGAGCATTCTTTCATGTGTTTGCTGGCAGTCTGTATATGTTCTTTGGAGAAATGTCTGTTTAGGTCTTCTCCCCGTTTTTGGACTGGGTTGTTAGTTCTTTTCATATTGAGCTGCATGTGCTGCTTGTAAATTTTGGAGATTAATCCTTTGTCAGTTGCTTCATTTGCAAATAGTTTCTTCCATTCTGAGGGTTGTCTTTTCATCTTCTTTATGGTTTCCTTTGCTGTGCAAAAGCTTTGAAGTTTCATTAGGTCCCATTTGTTTATTTTTGCTTTTATTTCCATTTCTCTAGGAGGTGGGTCAAAAAGGATCTTGCTGTGATTTATGTCATAGACTGTTCTGCCTATGTTTTCCTCTAAGAGTTTGATGGTGTCTGGCCTTACATTTAGGTCTTTAATCTATTTTGAGTTTATTTTTGTGTATGGTATTTGGGAGTGCTCTAATTTCATTCTTTTAAATGTAGCTGTCCAGTTTTCCCAGCACCACTTATTCAAGAGGCTGTCTTTTCTCCACTGTATATTCTTGCCTCCTTTATCAAAGACAAGGTGACCACATGTGCATGAGTTTATCTCTGGGCTTTCCATCCTGTTCCATTGATCTATATTTCTGTTTGTGTGCCAGTACCAGACTGTCTTGATTACTGTAGATTTGTAGTATAGTGTGAAGTCTGGGAGCCTGATTCCTCCAGCTCCAGTTTTCTTTCTCAAGATTGCTTTGGCTGTTTGGGGTCTTTTGTGTTTCCATACAAATTGTGGAATTTTTTGTTCTAGTTCTGTGAAAAATGCCAGTGGTAGTTTGATAGGGATTGCACTGAATCTGTAGATTGCTTTGAGTAGTAGAGTCATTTTTACAATGTTGATTTTTCCAATCCAAGAACATGGTATAGCTCTACATCTATTTATATCATCATAAATTTCTTTCATTAGTGTCTTATAATTTTCTGCATACAGGTCTATTGTCCCCTTAGTTAGGTGTATTCCTAAGTATTTTATTCTTTATGTTGCAATGGTAAATGGGAGTGTTTTCTTAAATTCACTTTCAGATTCTTCATCATTAGTGTATAGGAATGCAAGAGATTTCTCTGCAGTAATTTTGTATCCTGCTACTTTACCAAATTCATTGATTAGCTCTAGTAGTTTTCTGGTAGCATCTTTAGGATTCTCTATGTATAGTATCATGTCATCTGCAAACAGTGACAGCTTTACTTCTTCTTTTCCGATTTGGATTCCTTTTATTTCTTTTTTTTCGCTGATTGCTGTGGCTAAAACTTCCAAAACTATGTTGAATAACAGTGGTGAGAGTGGGCAACCTTGTCTTGTTCCTGATCTTAGTAGAAATGGTTTCAGTGTTTCACCATTGAGGACGATGTTGGTTGTGGGTTTGTCATATATGGCCTTTATTTTGTTGAGGAAGGTTCCCTCTATTCCTACTTTCTGGACGGTTTTTATCATATATTGGTGTCGAATTTTGTCGAAAGCTTTCTCTGCAACTACTGAGATTATCATATGGTTTTGCTCCTTCAATTTGTTAATATGGTTTATCACATTGATTGATTTGTGTATATTGAAGAATCCATGCATTCCTGGGATAAACCCCACTTGATCATGGTGTATGATCCTTTTAATGTGCTGTTGGATTCTGTTTGCTAGTATTTTGTTGAGGATTTTTGCATCTATCTCATCAGTGATACTGGCCTGAAGTTTTCTTTCTTTGTGACATCTTTGTCTGGTTTTGGTATCAGAGTGATGGTGGCCTCATAGAATGAGTCCCTCTGCTATATTTTGGAAGAGTTTGAGAAGGACAGGTGTTAGCTCTTCTCTAAATGTTTGATAGAATTTGCCTGTGAAGCCATCTGGTCCTGTGCTTTTGTTTGTTAGAAGATTTTTAGTCACAGTTTCAATTTCAGTGCTTGTGATTGGTCTGTTCATATTTTCTGTTTCTTCCTGGTTCAGTCTCAGAAGGTTGTGCATTTCTAAGAATTTGTCCATTTCTTCCAGGTTGTCCATTTTATTGGCATAGAGTTGTTTGTAGTAATCTCTCATGATCTTTTGTATTTCTGCAGTGTCAGTTGTTACTTCTTTTTCATTTCTAAGTCTATTCATTTGAGTCTCCCTGTTTTTCGTGATGTCTGGCTAATGATTTTTCAATTTTGTTTGTCTTCTCAAAGAACCATCTTTTAGTTTTATTGATCTTTGCCATCGTTTCCTTCATTTCTTTTTCATCTATTTCTGATCTGATCTTTATGATTTCTTTCTTTCTGCTAACTTTGTGGGTTTTTTGTTCTTCTTTCTCTAATTGCTTTAGGTGTAAAGTCAGGTTGTTTATTTGAGATGTTTCTTCTTTCTTTCTTTCTTTTTTTTTTTCCCCGTATGTGGGCCTCTCACTGTTGTGGCCTCTCCCGTTGCGGAGCACAGGCTCCGGATGCGCAGGCTCAGCGGCCATGGCTCACGGGCCCAGCCGCTCTGCGGCATGTGGGATCCTCCCAGACCGGGGCTCGAACCCGCGTCCCCTGCATCGGCAGGCGGACTCTCAACCACTGCGCCACCAGGGAAGCCCGAGATGTTTCTTCTTTCTTAAGGTAGGATTGTATTGCTGTAAACTTCCCTCTTAGAACTGCACTTGCTGCGTCCTGTAGGTTTTGGGTCTTCGTGTTTTCATTGTCATTTGTTTCTAGGTATTTTTAAAATTCCTCTTTGATTTCTTCAGTGACCTCTTGCTTATTAAGTAGTTGTGGTTTAGCCTCTATGTGTTTGTATATCTTACAGATTTTTTTCTGTAAATGATATCTAGTCTCATAACATTGTGGTCAGAAAAGATACGTGATATAATTTCAATTTTCTTAAATACACCAAGGCTTGATTTGTGACCCAAGATATGATCTATCCTGGAGAATGTTCCATGAGCCCTTGAGAAGAAAGTGTATTCTGTTGTTTTTGGATGGAATGCCCTATAAATATCAATCAAGTCCATCTTGTTTAATGTATCATTTAAAGCTTGTGTTTCCTTATTTATTTTCATTTTGGATGATATGTCCATTGGTGAAAGTGGGGTGTTAAAGTCCCCTACTATGATTGTGTTACTGTCAATTTCCCCTTTTATGGCTGTTATTATTTGCCTTATGTACTGAGGTGCTCCTATGTTGGGTGCATAAATATTTACAATTGTTGTATCTTCTTCTTGGATCGATCCCTTGATCAGTATGTAGTGTGCTCCTTTGTCTCTTGTATAGTCTTTGTTTTAAAGTCTATTTTGTCTGATATGAGAATTGCTACTCCAGCTTTCTTTTGATTTCCATTTGCAAGGAATATATTTTTCCATCCCCTTACTTTCAGTCTGTATGTGTCCCTATGTGTGAATTGGGTCTCTTGTAGACAGCATATATACGAGTCTTGTTTCTGTATCCATTGAGCCAATCTATGTCTTTTGGTTTGAGCATTTAATCCATTTACATTTAAGGTAATTATTGATATGTATGTCCCTATGACCGTTTTCTTAATTGTTTTGGGTTTATTATTGTAGTTCTTTTCCTTGTCTTGTGTTTTTTGCCTAGAGAAGTTCCTTTAGCATTTGTTTTAAAGCTGGTTTGGTAGTGCTGAATTCTCTTAGCTTTTGCTTGTCTGTAAAGGTTTTAATTTCTCCGTCAAATCTGAATGAGACCCTTGCTGGGTAGAGTAATCTTGGTTGTAGCTTTTTCTCCTTCATCACTTAAAGTATGTCCTGCCAGTCCCTTCTGGCTTGCAGAGTTTCTGCTGAAAGATCAGCTGTTAACCTTATTGGGGATTCCCTTATGTGTTATTTGTTGTGAATGAGATCCTTGCTGGGTAGAGTAATCTTGGTTGCAGGTTTTTCTCCTTCATCACTTTCAGTATGTCCTGCCACTCCCTTCTGGCTTGTAGAGTTTCTGCTGAGAGATCAGCTGTTAACCTTATGGGGATTCCCTTGTGTGTTATTTGTTGTTTTTCCCTTGCTGCTTTTAATATGCTTTCTTTGTATTTAGTTTTTGACAGTTTGATTAATATGTGTCTTGGCATGTTTCTCCTTGGATTTATCCTGTATGGGACTCTCTGTGCTTCCTGGACTTGACTAACTATCTCCTGTCCCATGTTAGGGATGTTTTCAACTATAATCTCTTCAAATATTTTCTCAGTCCCTTTCTTTTTCTTTTCTTCTTCTGGGACCCCTATAATTCAAATGTTGGTGCATTTAATGTCCCAGAGGTCTCTGAGACTGTCCTCAGTTCTTTTCATTCTTTATCCTTTTTTATTCTGCTCTGCAGTAGTTATTTCCACTATTTTATCTTCCAGGTCACTTATCCGTTCTTCTGCCTCATTTATTCTGCTATTGATCCCATCTAGAGTATTTTTCATTTCATTTATTGTGTTGTTCATCATTGTCTGTTTCATCTTTATTTCTTCTAGGTCCTTGTTAACTGCTTCTTGCATTTTGTCCATTCTATTTCCAAGATTTTGGATCATCTTTACTATCATTATTCTGAATTCTTTTTCAGGTAGACTGCCTATTTCCTCTTCATTTGTTAGGTCTGGTGAGTTTTTGCCTTGCTCCTTCATCTGCTGTGTGTTCTTCTGTCTTCTCATTTTGCTTATCTTACTGTGTTTGGGGTCTCCTTTTTGCAGGCTGCAGGTTCGTAGTTCACGGTATTTTTGGTGTCTGTCCCCAGTGGCTAAGGTTGGTTCAGTGGGTTGTGTAGGCTTCCTGGTGGAGGGGACTAGTGCCGTGTTCTGGAGGATGAGGCTGGATCTTGTCTTTCTGGTGGGCAGGTCCACGTCTGTTGGTGTGTTTTGGGGTGTCTGTGGCCTTATTATGAGTTTAGACAGCCTCTCTGCTAATGGGTGGGGTTGTGTTCCCATCCTGCTAGTTGTTTGGCATAGGCTATTCAGCACTGTAGCTTGTTGGTCGTTGAGTGAAGCTGGGTCTTGGCGTTGAGATGGAGATCTCTGGGAGATTTTCGCCGTTTGATATTACGTGGAGCTGGGAGGTCTCTTGTGGACCAGTGTCCTGAACTTGGCTCTCCCACCTCAGTGGCACAGCCCTGATGCCTGGCTGGAGCACCAAGAGCCTGTCCTCCCCACGGCTCAGAATAAAAGGGAGGAAAGAAAAGAAAGAAGAAAGAAAGAAAGAAAGAAAGGGAGAAAGAAAGAAAGAAGGAAAGAAAGAAGATAAAATACAATAAAATAAAATAAAGTAAAAGAAAATAATTTTTAAAAATTATTAAGAAAAAATATTTTTTTAATAATAAAAAAATGATAAAATGGACAGACAGAACCCTAGGACAAATGGTAGAAGCAAAGCTATACAGACAAAATCACACACAGAAGCATACACATACACACTCAGAAAAAGAGAAAAAGGGGGGAAAAAAAAAAAAATATATATATATATATATATATATATATCATTGCTCCCAAAGTCCATCTCCTCAATTTGGGATGATTCATTGTCTACTCAGGTATTCCACAGATGCAGGGTACATCAAGTTGATTGTGGAGATTTAATCAGCTGCTCCTGAGGCTGCTGGGAGAAATTTCCCTTTCTCTTCTTTGTTCGCACAGCTCCCGGGGCCAGCTTTGGATTTGAACTTGCCTCTGAGTGTAGGTCGCCTGAGGGCGTCTGTTCTCCGCTCAGACAGGACGGGGTTAAAGGAGCCGCTGATTCGGCGGCTCTGGCTCACTCAGGCCGGGGGGAGGGAGGGGCACGGAGTGCGGTGCGTGCCTGCTGCGTCAGAGGCCGGCGTGACGTTGCACGAGCCTGAGGCGTGCCGTGCGTTCTCCCGGGGAAGTTGTCCCTGGATCCTGGGACCCTGGCAGTGGTAGGCTGCACAGGCTCCCGGTAGGGAAGGTGTGGATAGTGACCTGTGCTCGCACACATGCTTTTCGGTGGCGGCAGCAGCAGCCTCAGCGTCTCATGCCCGTCTGTGGGGTCCGCGCTTTTAGTCGCGGCTCACGCCCGTCTCTGGAGCTCCTTTAAGCAGCGCTCTGAATCCCCTCTCCTCGCGCACCAGGTAACAAAGAGGCAAGAAAAAGTCTCTTGTCTCTTCGGCAGCTCCATACTTTTTCCCGGACTCCTTCCTGGCTAGCCGTGGTGCACAAACCCCTCAGGCTGTGTTCACGCCGCCAACCCCAGTCCTCTCCCTGGGATCTGACCTCCGAAGTCCAAGCCTCAGCTCCCAGCCCCCACCCGCCCCGGCGAGTGAGCAGACAAGCCTCTCAGGCTGGTAAGTGCTGGTCGGCACTGATCCTCTGTGCGGGAATCTCTCCGCTTTGCCCTCCGCACCCCTGTTGCCGCGCTCTCCTCCGTGGCTCCGAAGCTTTCCCCCTCCGCCACCCACAGTCTCCGCCCATGAAGGGGCCTCCTAGCGTGTGGAAACCTTTCCTCCTTCACAGCTCCCTCCCACTGGTGCAGGTTCCGTCCCTATCCTTTCGTCTGTTTTTGCTTTTTTCTTTTGCCCTCCTCAGTTACGTGGGGAGTTTCTTGCCTTTTGGGAAGTCTGAGGTCTTCTGCCAGCGTTCAATAGGTGTTCTGTACGAGTTGTTGCACATGTAGATGTATTTCTGATGTATTTGTGGGGAGGAAGGTGATCTCCACGTCTTACTCTTCTGCCATCTTGAAGCTCCTCCCCAACTATTCTTCTTTGGCACATCTATGACAGGTTAACGTCCTGTCAGCCACATGGACATCATGAGGACGTTTCAAGTTAGTTCTCCTCTACTTCAGTACTTTACTCACAGCTCATTCACACCTGTAGGCAGCAGCATTCCTTAATTTGACAGACTCTGCAGTGCTGGTTGTGATCAGTCTCATGAAAAGGAAAGGAAAGGAGGAAAAAGCCTCCGCATTGGCTTGGTGGTCTTGAGATGAAATGGATGCAGAAGACAGCTTGATGTGTAGGTCGCCTGAGGGCGTCTGTTCTTCGCTCAGACAGGACGGGGTTAAAGGAGCCGCTGATTCGGCGGCTCTGGCTCACTCAGGCCGGGGGGAGGGAGGGGCACGGAGTGCGGTGCGTGCCTGCTGCGTCAGAGGCCGGCGTGACGTTGCACGAGCCTGAGGCGTGCCGTGCGTTCTCCCGGGGAAGTTGTCCCTGGATCCTGGGACCCTGGCAGTGGTAGGCTGCACAGGCTCCCGGTAGGGAAGGTGTGGATAGTGACCTGTGCTCGCACACATGCTTTTCGGTGGCGGCAGCAGCAGCCTCAGCGTCTCATGCCCGTCTGTGGGGTCCGCGCTTTTAGTCGCGGCTCACGCCCGTCTCTGGAGCTCCTTTAAGCAGCGCTCTGAATCCCCTCTCCTCGCGCACCAGGTAACAAAGAGGCAAGAAAAAGTCTCTTGTCTCTTCGGCAGCTCCATACTTTTTCCCGGACTCCTTCCTGGCTAGCCGTGGTGCACAAACCCCTCAGGCTGTGTTCACGCCGCCAACCCCAGTCCTCTCCCTGGGATCTGACCTCCGAAGTCCAAGCCTCAGCTCCCAGCCCCCACCCGCCCCGGCGAGTGAGCAGACAAGCCTCTCAGGCTGGTAAGTGCTGGTCGGCACTGATCCTCTGTGCGGGAATCTCTCCGCTTTGCCCTCCGCACCCCTGTTGCCGCGCTCTCCTCCGTGGCTCCGAAGCTTTCCCCCTCCGCCACCCACAGTCTCCGCCCATGAAGGGGCCTCCTAGCGTGTGGAAACCTTTCCTCCTTCACAGCTCCCTCCCACTGGTGCAGGTTCCGTCCCTATCCTTTCGTCTGTTTTTGCTTTTTTCTTTTGCCCTCCTCAGTTACGTGGGGAGTTTCTTGCCTTTTGGGAAGTCTGAGGTCTTCTGCCAGCGTTCAATAGGTGTTCTGTACGAGTTGTTGCACATGTAGATGTATTTCTGATGTATTTGTGGGGAGGAAGGTGATCTCCACGTCTTACTCTTCTGCCATCTTGAAGCTCCTCCCCAACTATTCTTCTTTGGCACATCTATGACAGGTTAACGTCCTGTCAGCCACATGGACATCATGAGGACGTTTCAAGTTAGTTCTCCTCTACTTCAGTACTTTACTCACAGCTCATTCACACCTGTAGGCAGCAGCATTCCTTAATTTGACAGACTCTGCAGTGCTGGTTGTGATCAGTCTCATGAAAAGGAAAGGAAAGGAGGAAAAAGCCTCCGCATTGGCTTGGTGGTCTTGAGATGAAATGGATGCAGAAGACAGCTTGATTGTCAAAGTGGAAACTTTCCTTTTCCTTTTCTTTTTATCTTTCCTATCAGGTCTTCTGTCCACTTCTCACCCCTTTCGCGCCACCCTAGTCTCGAAGCTCCCACCCCTGCTCCTCAGGCTGTGTCCCCATGCAAAAATAGTATGTATCTTAACTACTGGTTTTCTTTGTTGTTGTTGTTTTGGCACTCTCTTAGTTTTGTGACCAAGGGGAGCACCATGCTCTCCTCACCCTAATTCTGATATTATACTGAATTGATGATTCATCTTTCTATCATTTGATTCCATTAGCCACTGTTAAGTTTGGTAAATTTAACAAGTGGCTCTCTTTAAAAGAGAAAACATCTTCTTTCATATTTCTCTACAAGGAACCAAAGCAACTTAGTGAATAACAACTCCTTTAGTCTGTTATGGTTCATTTCAGGCAAAAGGATCTCACCTGAAAGCTATGATTTTTAATACTTGTCCTGTTATAATAAATAATGACTTATTTAAATAAACATTTAATTCAGTAAACCAAAAATGCTTTCCACAACTTTGAAGAAATATGTCTTGATTCTTAATCCTAAAATACCGGGTTTCCTCGCTCACTTATTATGTGTATCTTTGGCAGTTCCAATGAGAGTGTGAGCTCCTAAGGTTAGGTCCCTGGACACTACTGTTTTGACTACTGCTCTCCTCAAGAAATACATTCAAAATTTCTGGGTTAAAGTTATATCTGAAATAAAGAACATTTAAAAGCATCATTTAACTTTCTTCCTTCCTTCCTACCTACTTCCCTTCTTTCCTTCCTTCTTTCTTCCCTTCTTTCCTTCCTTCCTTCCTTCATGTTCTGCTCTGTTTCCACATTTAAGAGAGGGTTTTTTTTTTTTTTCCTCCTTGTTGTTAAGACTGTCTGAGAGCAGAAAAAGCACATCATATTAGATCAGATTTTCTTTGTTTAGGGAAAGGCACCAGAATGGCTAACTAGTCACTCAGAGGTGGTGGAGAAGTGAAATAATTTCTGTGGAAACCCAGGCACTAATGAAGTAATTAATCCAAATTAGTAAATATATTTGACCAAACTTTCTGAGATATAATGTGTAGTTGTTGGGAAGAATTCTTCTGGTTCAGAAACATCTTGAGGAGATTTTTACTAAATATTGAGCTGCCTTTCATCTCTTGCATGAAAACAAATGTGAATGAGACAGAGACAGAGAAACAGAGGTAGAGATAGAGAGAGAGAAAGACAGAGGGAGAAAGAGAAGAAGAAAGAAGTGGGAAGAATAGGACTAAGGAGTCAGTGGATGAGGGGAAGGGGAGAGGGGAAAAGAGAAGAGGGAAGAGAAGAAGACTGGAAGGCAGCAATCTGAAATGGCTAAGTGAAAAAGGACAAAATTCAGAATTGGGGAACCTTAGTATTCAGCATGAGGACAGCAGGTGTTGGCAAAAAAAAAATCTTCTAGGCTGAATTTATAGATTATGTTATTTCTCTTTTTTGATCTCCTATAATTTTCTGGGGTACCTCTTGCAGGGCGGGTGCTAATGTATTGCTATGAAAATGAGTCTATTAGCCAGTAGATATTGTGTCATTGTAAATGCATACCATTATATCACAGTGGACTGGTAAATCTAGATAAACTTTTTCACATAAACCATACACTAGGCAAACAAGAGGTTTTGCCTGTAAGAGAAGTAAAACTGCTGCACAAACACATACAAACACAAGCGACATACATAAATGCATATAGATTTTATTTTAAAAAAAGAATTGAGGCTTAAATTAGTGTATGACATTTAGAAAGACACATCTGTTTTCCAACCTAGTCAAATAAGTGAATATACTCTATGCCACATTTAAAATTTTCTTGAATATTTCCTATATTTTTTTCAAACAAGCACACATTCATTCAACAGATATTTATTGAGGATTACTGTGAGATCGACACATTTCTAGGAGCTGGAGGTTGAATGGTAAAGTAGGCAAGCCCCTAACTTGTGTGTTATTTATTCAAAAGGGAACTGGCTAGCAAAACTCAGATGTGGTAAGTATATTATTTTAGCAGAAAATATTTTATTGTGTTCAACCAGATAGCAGAATTCTTTTCATGTATGTCTGAGAATATACATGTTTAATAAAGTAAATTTCTTGATGCCTGCTAATATTCAGTTATTGGCTTAAAGGATAATAGCACAAAACCAAACAAGGCCCTCCATGCATATTATTTGCATGCATTATGGTAGATGGAACTGGAGAATGAAAATTCAGAAATGATGCAGGCCCTTTCCCCAGATGCCTACTGAGAAGTACCCATTAATGTTAAATCTCAGAAAAATATAAAGATCAGAACATAATACTAATAAGATATTTTCAAAAATTGGAATGGCAAATAATGATTTGAGTTCCGAAAAAGAAGGAAACCTAGAGCCCAGAGGGTGAATGTTTCATAGAAGAATAAAAACTTAGAACATTTTTAAAAGTTGAGAGGACTTAGATTGGAAGAGAGAAAGTCTAAAGGAAAGAGAGAAGACATTAAGAAGAGAAATGGAATGAGGAATGAGCAAAAAGTGTGTTTGTTTATTTACTTTAATATTATTTTTATTTTCTTAAGTAATAGCCCATTTAAAAACTGGTAACAATTAAATTCCTAATTGTTTGGGTGTTGTTAAGTAAATACGGTATATCTCCTTAATGAACAGTTCTTTATATGTTAGAAGTGGTGGATATTAAGATAGTATTGCAGGAAAGAAAGTTTATTATAGAATGGTTTTGTAAATGATTTTTCATTTTATGTGTATGTTATTTTTAAATCTCTCTTTACATGTGTAATTATTTTTATTCTATATAAACATCGATAAGTTGACAATACCAACTAAGTTGATCATTCACTAGGTATTCCATCAGACAATTCTGGTTTTCACCCCCAAACCAACACTTACTACTGTGTGATTTGAAGCAAGTTATTTTACAAGTCTGTGTCAGTTATAGGTCCATCAGCTATTAATTAAAGCAAGTACCTCTCCTCACAGAGTGGTGACTGTTAAGTGAGTTAGTGTGTGTGTATATATATATATATATTATATATATATTATATATATAATATATATACATATATATAATATATATATAATATATAATATATATAATATATAATATATATGTATATATATTATATATTATATAAAAAGCACTTTGTTCAGTATTGGTCACTTTTATAGAAAGGGAAGACTCATTTCTTCTCCACTGTCTCCAATCAGAGGAATGTAGAAAAGTAATAGAGTGGAATATGAGCATGAAATGGGGGGCGTGTGTGGCAGGCAAACTAATAGCCCCCCCGCCGAAGATACCCATGTCCTAATCTCCAGAACCTGTGAATGTGTTAGGTTCCATGGCACAGGGGAATTAAGGTTATAGATAGAATTAAGGGACATTATCCTGGATTATCCAGATGAGCCCAATATAATCACACAGATTTTAATAAGTAAATAAGAAGGGCAGAAGAAAGAGAACCAAAAAGATAGCAGAGTGAGAAGGACCTGTCCTCAGGTTGCTGGCTTTGCAGGTAGAAGAATAGGGTCATGAATCAAGGAATGTGGGTGGTGTCTAGAATTTGGAAAAAACAAGGAAACATTCTCCCCTAGGACCTCTAGAAGGGACATGGACCTGCCTACACCTTAATTGTAGCTCAATGAGAACCGTTTTGGACTTCTGACCTTCAGAACTGTAAAAGAATATATTTGTGTTGTTTTAAGCCATTAAATTTGTTACAGGAAATTAATATAAAATCTTAGGGAAAGCCTATGTTC
>NW_006777292.1:354806-369293 GCF_000442215.2 Lipotes vexillifer | reverse complement strand
TCAGCAGGAGAGAAGGGGAGTAAAGAGAGGACCCCTTAGTGATGCTCTGTATCCCATCCTCTCCTACATACCTCGTTAGAAACCTAGCTCCTGTTACTCCCTCTCTGTTATCTTCAACTTTCCATTCTGCTGGCACTTTCCCATTAGCATTCAAACAAGCTCAGACCTCTACAGTCTTAAAGGCTTCCCCACAACTTGTGTCTGCCTTAGGGTTACCACCAGTTTCTCTCAATGATTTTACACATAAGATTCTGGAGTAACCTTCACTTAATTCCTGATTTTTCAACTCCACATTCATTCATTCATCCTTGAACCTTCCCCAGCCCTTTAACCTGACTTCTATCCCTACCATATCAATGTAACTGCAAGGTAGTTGCTGAATCTGAAGAAAATGTTCACTCCTTAGTCTGCTTTGCCTCTGCTCAGCATTCAACACAATTCACTAATTCCTTCTGGAAACACTGTCCACATTTTTCCCTGTTCTATCTGTGGTTTTTCCTTTTCTTCAAGGGTTCCTCTTCTACTTTTGTATTAAATTACATTTTCCTCTAAGGTTCTGCCATCATTCTCTCTTCCTGGATGATACTGAAATTTAATGCACCAATAATATCAGAGTTCTTTAAATTGGGTCAAACACAAAACTTTTGTGTGTTATTTCTCTAGGAAGGGTTCAGAGCATTCAATAACTTTCAAAATGGGTGAAATTCAGTGCTGTACTGGTGCTCAGCGGCTCTCCAGAAAATAAAATATAACAGCAACAAAAAAAATGCATGGTGACATTTGTTGACTATTATGGTATAAATAGTCTCACCTTGGCTGAATGCAAGCTAAAGATGGAAATTTCAGACAATTTCAAAAACTATCTTGTAGAAAGGAAGGAAATGTATTTACTGTGTGTTTTCCATTGTCACCATGGTATAAATAGGTAGTAGTAGGAATTATAAAAAAGTTGTCATGAGAAGAAATTCTCTAATTATTAGATTCATCCAAAATTGGAATGACCATTCTTGTAAAGAGTTATACATTCTCTCACTGGAGGAGAGAGCTTGGGATAAGTAACTTTAAGAATATTTATATAAGTGCTATTCAGCAAGAGACTGGACTAGAAGAGATACTGGTAATTTTGCTTTAATTTTCATCAAAGGACATAGCAATATGTTTTATAGATTCATGTACTCAGCAACACTGTAGAAAACTTTTTATCTGAAGCATCACTGCTCTATGCAATTCAGAATTATGTTACTATTGGTGATAACACACTAATAAGAGTTAGGGCAATTCAGTTGATTGGTTCAATATATTGCACTGTCATCAATTATGTGTGTGCTAAATTAGTGAGGCAGTTCCAAAGTATAAAGACATCTCATTCTGTTGTATTGATCTTTTACTTACATCATGTTTTGTTAATTATTGGATTGTCATGTTCTCACTTAAACATGAAATTTGTATTTTAATTTGCTTATGTAATATTCAGAAATAGAGAAATCTGGCCCTATTCTCTCTTTTTTGGTACAAATCCATGTTTTTTTCTGCTATCAGCTTTCTTAAAGTTTCTATGTTTTCACCTTCAGAACCAGTGATTCTTCCAGGACTCTATTAATGGTGTAAGAATGAAAGTGTATAAAGAATGAAAGATTCTCTTATAATTTATGCCCTTGGACATATATGAAATTTGTCAATAAGCTTTCAGTGCATTAGTGAAGCCTCTCAGAACATTTGTTTTCAAGTACCTGATCAGTAAGAATAGTATTTGAAATTAAAATCTGAGTCAATAAAGCATAGAGCTTTTCTGCTAAGTACTCGAAAAACAGTTTCTCAGCAGGCTACAACCAAGGGAGCAACAGAATTCCAGTGCAGTGAGGCTAATAGAGGCATCAGCTGCTGAAATAGAATTAAACTAAGGGTCAGGAATTAGACTTGACAGAAAGATTAATAATTCAACTGGGAACAGAGAAAGCAACATGAATAGTTTCAGCGTTTGCTTGGTGATTGTGTCATCGGAAATAAATAAATAATATAATATAATGTGAAATAAAATCAATTATACTTTGGACCTTGATGCTTTTCCAAGTGGAATACTGACCATCTGACTGAGCCCCTGAAGTTGATATCATGGGTCCTTCAAATGATGGTTTCACCAGGTTTTCTCTTGGCTCATCGACAGAGTGGCCATGGCTCGCAAGCATCTGAAGGAAAAAGGAACTTAGGGGCAAGTTTTTAACAGGGATGAAGCCAAAGAAAAACGTTACCATTTTCATTTGTGCAATTCTGTTACTCCTTATCAAAATGGTGGTCAGATGTCTCTGCCTTGGATTATAGTAGACTTCATTTTCTCCCTGTTACAGTCTGTGGGAAAATTAGTTGCAAATGAGCACACCCAGTATCAGCTGATAAACTGTACCAGACAAGTTTAAAATATGTAACCAAACCCAAAAAACAACTATATAAAATGTGTAGCTACAAGTTGAATAACGTGCATTAAGGTTATAAGGATATAAGAAATGACTAATATATGCAAGCAAACCAGAACACTGCAGGATTCTCTCCCCAACTCTCACCATTCACTAGTTAGTATTTTATAGTTATTGCTACTAGAGTGCGTTATACATTGACTCACCTTGGAGAGTATATGAGTTTGCTAATGCTGCCATAACAAATTACCACAGCCTGTAATGGAGCAGGACCCTATGGCTCTTCCCCGCCATGTCCTCAGCCTGCCTTTTGACTGTGGAAAAACTTTAGCCAACAATAAGTTTAATCAGAGGAGTGAGAAAATGCAGAAACAAAGGGAAACAGTCAGACGAGACCAAGTAATAATAATTTAGTCATTAAGCAAAGTCAAGGACTATAGATAACATTCTGAGCCATGTCCTTTGAGCTGTCCTATATATGCTGAAACCCTCACCAGGTAGAAGTTAACTATATGATGACCAGACTATAGCCATGACATAAGATGGTCATCTACAACCCAAGCTGCCACAGTTCTGAGAACTGACCTCAAAGAAAGGGGAACAAACTGACCCTGGAACGAAAGACTAACTGTACTTAAAACAATCAAGATGATGCTGATCAGATCACTGCATGACCAATTTCAAGATGACTGTCAGAGCTGACTGTGCTGTTTCTGCATGTAGCCCCTCCCTCTGTCTATAAAAGTTGTTGCCCACTGATGGTCAGTGAAGAGCAGTAAGCCTTTGGACAGGAATCCACCCTCCTCCTCAGGTTGCTGGGTTCCAAAATAAAGCAAACTTTCCTTTCCACAAACCGTGCCTCTTTATTGTCTTTTGAGCAGCGAGCAGCTGGCCCCCCACTTTTGATGATTACAAGACCACATAGCGTAAACAATAGAAATTTATTTTTTCACATTTCTGGAGGCTAGAAATTTAAGATCAAGGTATCATCCAGGTTGATTCCTCTGAGTCCTCTTTGGGTTGTAGATGACCATCTTCCTCTGTCTGCACATGGCCTTTTCTCTGTAACCATATATGTTCAAATTTCCTCTCCTTATAATGAAACCAGTCATATTTGATTAGGCCTCACCCTAGTGACCTCATTTTAAGTTAATTATCTCTTTAAAGACCTATCTCCAAGTGCAGTCACATTCTGAGGTAAGTGGGGTTAAGATTTCAATATATGAGTTTGGGAGGGGGACACAATTCAGCCCATAACGGGGCATCTTGTGTTTGTTCAGGTAAAAAAGAGGGCTTCCAACATCTCAGTTAGAATCTAGTTTCTCTTCCCCCAGGACTTAGGCAGCTGAGTGGCCTTAAGTGCTGTGAGCATTTCCCACACAGAATAATTGTAAGCGGATCGATCTTTATTCCTGGCATGAGCATCATTCACTCTTACTGGACAGTCATGAGTTTGGTGCTAGATGTTGATGTGTGTACACTTTTATATGTCGTTGAAGAGAGGAACAATTTATGTATTCGTTGGGCTCATGGGCAGTTTATAGGCACACAATGACAACACTTTTACAAAACTGTGGTGTTTATCTTTCTGTCATCTGACATTTACATCTCTAATAAGAATTCCTCTAGTGTTTAAAGTTTTAACATCGAAAGTGAGAGATAAGTTAACTTGAGACAATCTAAGGTAGAAAAAATGGGGAGGTTCTAAGGATATCATAATGTATACATAACTGTGGCAAAGCTGTATCTCAATAGTTTCCACTTTTACTACACACTTGGAAGAATGGGTTTCTGTGATCTACATATACCTGAGTCACAGTGTATTCTCTTGAGCCAGCTTAAAGAATCACTTTCTCTTTAATACAGTCTCTTGACTTTGTTGGTGTAGTAAAAGTTATTACTCATTACCTTTATCTTTTTCTAACTTAATACAAGACTTTCAAGAAGCTGTGGTTGTTAGGGAGGGTAGTCCTAGAACTTAAAAATTATCAAGTTTTATCTAATTATCTGACATTTGGAAATATGATGTAGTAGACTAAGAAAAATTTTGGGGTATGCACAGGAGTAGAGAAGGCAACTAGAACTTTTGAGCATCTGTTTTGACGATTAACATAACTAAGTCTTTGCACATAGTATCTTCATCTTCACAACAAACTTACAGGTAAATGTTACCACCTGCATTTACAAATGTGGAAAGAGTTGCCAAAAGCAATTATTTTCATGACTCAAGAGTAGTAAGGAAAAGAAAGGGAACAACTCTACTGCTCTTTAAATCTATGCTCTTTTCATTACACATTCAGGCTGGCATTGCTAGTGAATCTATCTGCCAGTGCAATGTGTTATGGTTCTCCAACAATTATATCCATAGAAATAGGGTAACATTGCATTGATTGCTTATTGTGTGTCAACTCCTTCTTTCCAGGTATAGAGACAGAGTTAGGAGATTTTAGTTATCACTAAGGGGTAATACCCACATGACTTATTTTTAATTTCATGTTAAATATTCTATCAAGAAAATAAATTTAAACTCAAAGATGATTTAGGAGTGCCATCAGAACAATGACTTTTCCTTATACTTGGGTTCTTGTATCATCCATTTTCAGGAGTTGGACAAAAAAAATTATATACATCATCTCTTCACATGGGACAGAAATTCAAATCAATTTAATCCTAGCACTGAGAATATAATATGTTGTTTCTTAGAGACGTATGGAAGCTTAAGGGATGTCTTAGATACCTGCCACAATCACAGGTATTTTCAAACCTCCCTCCTGACAGAGCAATGTCTATACTTGGGATACCTACTAGAAATCTAAGCAAATATGTCAGTTAAGTAGTTATATGAAAATGTGAAAAATGGGGGAAAAGTGATTAAATATCTGCATTTGAGTCATCAAGTGGAATATGGAAAAGATACTTTAACATCACAATCTTAGATGAGATCACCAACGGAGGCAGTGTAGATACCAAATAAATGAAGTTTGAGGATCTAGCTCTGGGATTATCCAAGGACTCTAGGTTGGGATAAAAAAGAGATGTCAACAAAGGACACAGGGAAGGAATGACCAAGGCAATACATGGAAAACCACAAAAGTGCAGTGTCTCAGAAGCCAGTTTAAAAAAGTGATTCAAGGTAGAGAATATGTTCAACTACATCAGATATTACTGAGAAGGTAAGACGATGACTGAGACTGTGGCAATGTGGAGGCCTTTGGTAACATTTGCAATAACAATTCCAAAGGACAAACGGGGACACAACGCTGACTGGAGAGAGGTCAAGAGGTAATAAGAGGAGAATAAAGAGAATAATGACTATAGACACCTCCTGTGAGGGGGGACAGAGAAATGGAGCAGTTCATGAAAGAGGATATGGGAATCAACATAATGTGTCTGTTGATTGGAAAGACATAGAAGAGAGGAAAATGTAGATTTGGGAGAAAGAGATAGTTTTATTATCCAAATCCTCATGTAGACAAAAGGGGATGGGATTCAGTGTACAAGGGTGGCATTCCTTTGGTAGGATCAAAGTGATGTTATCCATCACAACTGGAGAAAAAGATGGAGTTGTGCATTCAACTATTGTGAAGATGTCAGTAGATTTAATCATGGGGACATGTTGCAGTTCTCTTCTGTTTGCTTTTCTGTTCCTAGAAAATGAGAACAAAGGTTATCAGCTGAAGTAAGAAATAGTTGCTGGGGACAGGAGGAGAATGGATTGACAAGAGAAGTGTAACAGGAGTGTCAGGCAGCACTGAGTCTCCATTTGACATTTAAGACATTGATTTGTAGTGAGTCCAGTCAGGTCACTCTAGCTACGTGAGGCTGTTAGATTTGATTGCACAGTAGTAAAAGAGTAGGCTATAATCAGAATTAGGCTTTGCCAGAAGAATATGATGGAGGAAGAAAGAAATCGAGAGTTGGATGTGTCTGAAAATACATTAGTATAGAGATGATTCATGAAATCGAAGTGGGTATAGATGAAATAGAGGACGTGAGGAGAACAATGGACAGTGAAAAGTTGGTAGGTTTAATGAATCTGGTAGCACTGGTAGAGTTGGTGACTGATATTAGAGTGGTGAGTTAGAAAGATAGATTGTGCCATAAGATGAGATACTTGAAATGAATATTATGAGGTGCAATAGAAACTGGAAGAGATACCGTCTAGTCAAGGACCATGAGAATGATCAATTGAGGTGGGATAGAGGATAAAATCATTGGCAGTAAGGATACAGGATGAGAGACACAGGGAGATGGATGAATTATTTAAAAGCACCAAGAATAATGAAGAAAGTCAGGGTGGAGAAAGAACAGTAAGCCAGGTGCAAAAAAGACCTTCAGTGAAAGAATACATGCCCAGGAAAAAGAGGTGACCTCAAAGGAGCACAGATGATGTATCTGGTAGCATATAATTTAATGTTTTTTTATTCTGTTTTAAGGAAGAGACAATAAGAAGCAAGGAAGAAGCATCCCCCTTAGGTTTAGCTGTAGGTGGGTACTGGAAAAAACACACCAGCACTGTGAGACTGTATCTTCTTCAGTAGTACATTCAATAGAACATCTACACTTCATTAGAGAAATATATATATACTGAGAGGCAGTTGATACGAGGTTTTACTGATAATAGGCACTTGGTTCCAGAGAGCACAATGGAAAGAACAAGATTTTGAATCAGGTGATAGTGAGTATGCAGTCTAATGAATATGAGAGTCTTTGTGATAAGGGATGACCTAAAAAGCCCAGGCTTCTAGTGGTGACTTAGGTATAGAGGGATCAGCTTTAATAGTCTCTAAAAGAGTTGTAGGTACTCCAATCTAACAGTAGCTTTATCTTGGGACTGCTGGGAGGTTGACTGCAAGAGGAGCAGATTTCTTTGGGCCTCCCTTGAACTCCCACTGAAGGCACGACTGAGAGACATGGAGATACAGTTCAAAATCATAATTACCTGACCTTCGGACAGTGCTTACCCACCCCATTCCATTCTGCCATCATAGCCACACAGGAAAATCTGCCTCCTTTCCTTTTTCTTTTTGTGGCCATAGTGCCTGTGTCAGAAATGATTGAAGTATATGGCTCACACTTTATCCAGAGAAATAGGTTATCACCACTACAGTTACCTGATAGAGAATTGAATCATGAATTTACTGCAATTTAACACCTGCCAAATGCTTGCTTAAGACATATAATATCTGAGAAGAAGAATAGCTGGATGGAGAGGCTTCATGCCCATTAGGCTCTCTCTTAAATTACAATTCTTATATTAATTTAGATCAACAGAATGCAACAGAACTGAAGGCATAATTATCTTAGCCTCTAACTGACCTACATTTATAATATGCCTTCTCCTTTATAAAGATTCAGTATTAGATGCATGCATTTGAACAGCAGTTCTATCTTTTATTAAACCATAGATTATCCATTGTGTTAATCTGTGTCTCTTAAGCAGAGAAGCTTGCCATAAATTCCTCCTTAACTTTATTTCAAGGAAATCACTTAACTCTAAGGGAATTTGCCTCACAGATTATGCCTGAGTGCAAAATTAACGAACTCTTGTTCTCTTTTTTCCAGATCTTAGAATACCTGGGACCTAAAAAGCTTAGGATCATTTGCAAAGCCTGACTCTATACCATGTGTCTGGAAATAAAGTATATGCCATGTCTTTTTCTTAGATGTTCTTTTCTGAGCTTCAACTATACTATTAAGCCTTATAACAAAAGTTCAAGCTTTCTCCAATTTTTTAAGAAGTAGGCTGAGTAAAAATAGTTAGATTATGTAAAGTGTCTCTATTCCATCAATTTTTCACTGAAAATTAAAAGAAAAATTGCACTTCGTTATGTAAGCATAGATTATGTTTCCAGGTAAATCCAAAGAGAAACATATACATTAATGAGAGTACATAGAACTTAGAATAGCAGAGAAGGGGATTAATAGTGTTAACAATACTTTGAAAAGCAGATGCAATTAACCAAATTCTGTGTACTTGTTTTTTTTTGTTTTTTTTTGTTTTTTTACATCTTTATTGGAGTATAATTGCTTTACAATGGTGTGTGAGTTTCTGCTTTATAACAAAGTGAATCAGTTATACATATACATATGTTCCCATATCTCTTCTCTCTTGCGTCTCCCTCCCTCCCACCTTCCCTATCCCACCGTTCTAGGTGGTCACAAAGCACCGAGCTGATCTCCCTTTGCTATGCGGCTGCTTGCCACTAGCTATCTACCTTAAGTTTGGTAGTGTATATATGTCCATGCCTCTCTCTCTCTCTTTGTCACAGCTTACCCTTCCCCCTCCCCATATCCTCAAGTTCATTCTCTAGTAGGTCGGGGTCTTTATTCCTGTCTTACCCCTAGGTTCTTCATGACATTTTTTTTTCTTAAATTCCATATTATATGTGTTAGCATACGGTGTGTTAGCATACGGTATTTGTCCTTCTCTTTCTGACTTACTTCACTCTGTATGACAGACTCTAGATCTATCCACCTCATTACAAATAGCTCAATTTCGTTTCTTTTTATGGCTGAGTAATATTCCATTGTATATATGTGCCACATCTTCTTTATCCATTCATCCGACGACGGGCACTTAGGTTGTTTCCATCTCCGGGCTATTGTAAATAGAGCTGCAATGAACATTTTGGTACATGACTCTTTCTGAATTCTGGTTTCCTCAGGGTATATACCTAGTAGTGGGATTGCTGGGTCATATGGTAGTTCTATTTGTAGTTTTTTAAGGAACCTCCATACTGTTCTCCATAGTGGCTGAACCAATTCACATTCCCACCAGCAGTGCAAGAGTGTTCCCTTTTCTCCACACCCTCTCCAGCATTTATTGTTTCTAGATTTTTTGATGATGGCCATTCTGACTGGTGTGAGATGATATCTCATTGTAGTTTTGATTTGCATTTCTCTAATGATTAATGATGTTGAGCATTCTTTCATGTGTTTGTTGGCAGTCTGTATATCTTCTTTGGAGAAATGTCTATTTAGGTCTTCTGCCCATTTTTGGATTGGGTTGTTTATTTTTTTGTTATTGAGCTGCATGAGCTGCCTGTAAATTTTAGAGATTAATCCTTTGTCAGTTGATTCATTTGCAAATATTTTCTCCCATTCTGAAGGTTGTCTTTTGGTCTTGTTTATGGTTTCATTTGCTGTGCAAAAGCTTTGAAGTTTCATTAGGTCTGATTTGTTTATTTTTAATTTCCATTTCTTTTGGAGGTGGGTCATAAAGGATCTTGCTGTGATTTATGTCATAGAGTGTTCTGCCTATGTTTTCCTCTAATAGTTTTATAGTTTCTGGCCTTACATTTAGGTCTTTAATCCATTTTGAGTTTATTTTTGTGTATGGTGTTAGGGAGTGTCCTAATCTCTTATTTTTACATGTAGCTGTCCAGTTTTCCCAGCACCACTTATTGAAGAGGCTGTCCTTTCCCCACTGTACACTCCTGCCTCTGTTTATCAAAGATAAGGTAACTATATGTGCATGGGTTTAACTCTGGGCTTTCTATCCTGTTCCATTGATCTATATTTCTGTTTGTGTGCCAGTACCACACTGTCTTGATTACTGTAGCTTTGTAGTATAGCCTGAAGTCAGGGAGCCTGATTCCTCCAGCTCCGTTTTTCGTTCTCAAGATTGCTTTGGCTATTCGGGGTCTTTTGTGTTTTCATACAAATTGTGAAAGTTTTTGTTCTAGTTCTGTGAAAAATGCCAGTGGTAGTTTGATAGGGATTGCATTGAATCTATAGATTGCTTTGGGTAGTAGAGTCATTTTCACAATGTTGATTCTTCCAATCCAAGAACATGGTATATCTCTCCATCAATTTGTATCATCTTTAATTGCTTCCATCAGTGTCTTATAATTTTCTGCATACAGATCTTTAGTCTCCTTAGGTAGGTTTATTCCTAGACATTTTATTCTTTTTGTTGCAATGATAAATGGGAGTGTTTTCTTAAATTCACTTTCAGATTCTTCATCATTAGTGTATAGGAATGCCAGAGATTTCTGTGCATTAATTTTGTATCCTGCTACTTTACCAAATTCATTGATTAGCTCTAGTAGTTTTCTGGTAGCATCTTTAGGATTCTCTATGTATAGTATCATGTCATCTGCAAACAGTGACAGCTTTACTTCTTCTTTTCCGATTTGGATTCCTTTTATTTCCTTTTCTTCTCTGATTGCTGTGGCTAAAACTTCCAAAACTATGTTGAATAAGAGTGGTGAGAGTGGGCAACCTTGTCTTGTTCCTGACCTTAGTGGAAATGCTTTCAGTTTTTCGCCATTGAGGATGATGTTGGCTGTGGGCTTGTCATATACGGCCTTTATTATATTGAGGAAAGTTCCCTCTACACCTACTTTCTGCAGGGTTTTTATCATAAATGGGTGTTGAATTTTGTCAAAAGCTTTCTCTGCATCTATTGAGATGATCATATGGTTTTTCTCCTTCAATTTGTTAATATGGTTTATCACATTGATAGATTTGCGTATATTGAAGAATCCTTGCATTCCTGGAATAAACCCCACTTGATCATGGTGTATGATCCTTTTAATGTGCTGTTGGATTCTGTTTGCTAGTATTTTGTTGAGGATTTTTGCATCTATGTTCATCAGTGATATTGGCCTGTAGTTTTCTTTCTTTGTGACATCCTTGTCTGGTTTTGGTATCAAGGTGATGGTGGCCTCGTAGAATGAGTTGGGGAGTGTTCCTCCCTCTGCTATATTTTGGAAGAGTTTGAGAAGGATAGGTGTTAGCTCTTCTCTAAATGTTTGATAGAATTCGCCTGTGAAGCCATCTGGTCCTGGGCTTTTGTTTGTTGGAAGATTTGGAAGATTTTTAATCACAGTTTCAACTTCAGTGCTTGTGATTGGTCTGTTCATATTTTCTGATTTCAGTCTTGGCAGGTTGTGCATTTCTAAGAATTCGGCCATTTCTTCCAGGTTGTCCATTTTATTGGCATAGAGTTGCTTGTAGTAATCCCTCATGATTTTTTTTATTTCTGCAGTGTCAGTTGTTACTTCTCCTTTTTCATTTCTAATTCTGTTGAATTGAGTCTTCTCCCTTTTTTTCTTGATGAGTCTGGCTAATGGTTTATAAATTTTGTTTATCTTCTCAAAGAACCAGCTTTTAGTTTTATTGACCTTTGCTATTGTTTCCTTCATTTCTTTTTCATTTATTTCTGATCTGATTTTTATGATTTCTTTCCTTCTGCTAACTTTGGGGTTGTTTTGTTCTTCTTTCTCTAATTTCTTTACGTGCAAGGTTAGGTTGTTTATTCGAGATGTTTCCTGTTTCTTAAGGTAGGATTGTATTGCTATAAACTTCCCTCCTAGAACTGCTTTTGTGGCATCCCATAGATTTTGGGTTATCATGTCTCCAGTGTCATTTGTTTCTAGGTATTTTTAAATTTCCTCTTTGATTTATTCAGTGATCACTTCGTTTTTAAGTAGTGTATTGATTAGCCTCCATGTGTTTGTATTTTTTACAGATAATTTCCTGTAATTGATATCTAGTCTCATAGAGTTGTGGTCGGAAAAGATACTTGATACAATTTCAATTTTCTTAAATTTACCAAGGCTTGAATTGTGACCCAAGATATGAGCTCTCCTGGAGAATGTTCCATGAACACTTGAGAAGAATGTGTATTCTGTTTTTTTTGGATGGAATGTCCTATAAATATCAATTAAGTCCATCTTGTTTAATGTATCATTTAACACCTGTGTTTCCTTATTTATTTTCATTTTGGATGATATGTCCATTGGTGAAAGTGGGGTGTTAAAGTCACCTACTATGAATGTGTTACTGTCAATTTCCCCTTTTATGGCTGTTAGTATTTGCCTTATGTGTTGAGGTGCTCCTATGTTGGGTGCATAAATATTTACAATTGTTATATCTTCTTCTTGGATTGACCACTTGATCATTATGTAGTGTCTTTCTTTGTCTCTTCTAATAGTCTTTATTTTAAAGTCTATTCTTCCTGATATGAGAATTGCTACTCCAGCTTTCTGTTGGTTTCCATTTGCATGAAATATCTTTTTCCATCACCTTACTTTCAGTCTGAATGTATCTCTATGTCTGAAGTGGGTCTCTTGTAGACAGCAAATATATGAGTCTTGTTTTTGTATCCATTCAGCCAATCTGTCTTTTGGTGGGAGCATTTAGTCCATTTACATTTAAGGTAATTATCGATATGTATGTTCCTATTCCCATTTTCTTTTTTCTTTTTTCTTTTTTTTTTTGCGGTACGTGGGCCTCTCACTGCTGTGGCCTCTCCCGTTGTGGAGCACAGGCTCCGAACGCGCAGACTCAGCGGCCATGGCTTACGGGCCCATCTGCTGCACGGCATGTGGGATCTTCTTGGACCGGGGCATGAACCCGTGTCTCCTGCATCAGCAAGCAGACTCTCAACCTCTGCATCACCAGGAAAGCCCCCCCCCCCATTTGTAAATTGTTTTGGGTGTGTTATTGTAAGTCTTTTCCTTCTTTTGTGTTTCTTGCCTAGAGAAGTTCCTTTAGCAGTTGTTGTAAAGCTGGTTTGGTGGTGCTGGTTTGGTGGTGCTGATTCTCTCAGCTTTTGCTTGTCTGTAAAGGTTTTAATTTCTCCATCAAATCTGAATGAGATCCTTGCTGGGTAGAGTAATCTTGGTTGCAGGGGTTTCTCCTTCATCACTTAAAATATGTCCTGCCAGTCCCTTCTGGCTTGCAGAGTTTCTGCTGAAAGATCAGTTGTTAACCTTATTGGGGATTACCTTGTGTGTTATTTGTTGTTTTTCACTTGCTGCTTTTAATATATTTTCTTTGTATTTAATTTTTGACAGTTTGATTAATATGTGTCTTGGCATATTTCTCCTTGGATTTATCCTGTATGGGACTCTCTGTGCTTCCTGGACTTGATTAACTATTTCCTTTCCCATATTAGGGAAGTTTTCAACTATAATCTCTTCAAATATTTTCTCAGTCCCTTTCTTTTTCTCTTCTTCTTCTGGAACCCCTATAATTCGAATGTTGTTGCGTTTAATGTTGTCCCAGAGGTCTCTGCGACTGTCCTCTGTTCTTTTCATTCTTTTTTCTTTATTCTGCTCTGCAGTAGTTATTTCCACTATTTTATCTTCCAGGTCACTTATCCGTTCTTCTGCCTCAGTTATTCTGCTATTGATCCCATCTAGAGTATTTTTAATTTCATTTATTGTGTTGTTCATCATTGTTTGTTTCATCTTTAGTTCTTCTAGGTCCTTGTTAAACGTTCCTTGTATTTTGTCCATTCTATTTCCAAGATTTTGGATCATCTTTACTATCATTATTCTGAATTCTTTTTTCAGGTAGACTGCCTATTTCCTCTTCATTTGTTAGGTTGGTGGGTTTTTATCTTGCTCCTTCATCTGCTGTGTGTTTTTCTGTCTTCTCATTTTGCTTATCTTACTGTGTTTGGGGTCTCCTTTTTGCAGGCTGCAGGTTCATAGTTCCCGTTGTTTTTGGTGTCTGGCACCAGTGGCTAAGGTTGGTGCAGTGGGTTGTGTAGGCTTCCTGGTGGAGGGGACTAGTGCCTGTGTTCTGGTGGATCAGGCTGGATCTTGTCTTTCTGGTGGACAGGTCCACGTCTGGTGGTGTATTTTGGGGTGTCTGTGGACTTATTATGAGTGTAGGCATATGGGTGGGGTTGTGTTCCTGTCTTGCTAGTTTTTTGGCATAGGATGTCCAGCACTGTAGCTTGCTGGTCGTTGAGTGAACCTGGGTGCTGGTGTTGAGATGGAGATCTCTGGGAGATTTTTGCCGTTTGATATTATGTGGAGCTGGGAGGTCTCTTGTGGACCAGTGTCCTGAAGTTGGCTCTCCCACCTCAGAGGCACAGCACTGAATCCTGGCTGCAGCACCAAGAGCCTTTCATCCACATGGGTCAGAATAAAAGGGAGAAAAAGTAGAAAGAATTAGTAGAGAAGAAAGAAAGAAAGAAAGAAAAAGGAAGAAAGAAAGAAAGGAGGGAGGGAGGGAGGGAGGAAGGAAAAAAAGAAAGAAAGAAGATAAAGTAAAATAAAATAAAGATAAAATATAATAGGGGCTTCCCTGGTGGTGCAATGGTTGAGAGTCC
>NW_006777292.1:336775-354714 GCF_000442215.2 Lipotes vexillifer | reverse complement strand
GGCCGCTGAGCCTGCGCGTCCGGAGCCTGTGCTCCGCAACAGGAGAGGCCACGGCAGTGAGAGGCCCGCGGACCCCCTAAAAAAAAAAAAAAAAAAAAAAAAAAAAAAAAAAGATAAAATATAATAAAGTTATTAAAATAAAAAAATAATTATTAAGAGAAATAAAAAACGGATGGCTAGAACCCTAGGACAAATGGTGGAAGCAAAGCTATACAGACAAAGTCTCACACAGCAGCATACACATACACACTCACAAAAAGAGGAAAAGGGGAAAAAATCATATATCTTGCTCTCAAAGTCCACCTCCTCAATTTGGGATGATTCATTGTCTAAAGGAGGGAAGGAAGGAAAGAAAGAAAGAAAGAAAAGATAAAGTAAAATAAAGTTATTAAAAAATAATTATTAAGAAAAAAATTAAAAAATAAAAATGGGCGGGTAGAACCCTAGGACAAATGGTGGAAGCAAAGCTATACAGACAAAATCTCACACAGAAGCATACACATACACACTCACAAAAAGAGGAAAAGGGGAAAAAATCATAAATCTTGCTCTCCAAGTCCACCTCCTTAATTTGGGATGATTCATTGTCTATTCATGTATTCCACAGATGCAGGGTATATCAAGTTGATTGTGGAGCTTTAATCCACTGCTTCTGAGGCTGCTGGGAGAGATTTCCCTTTCTCTTCTTTGTTCGCACAGCTCCCGGGGTCAACTTTGCATTTGGACTTGCCTCTGAGTGTAGGTCGCCTGAGGGCGTCTGTTCTTCGCTCAGACAGGACGGGGTTAAAGGAGCCGCTGATTTGGAGGCTCTGGCTCACTCAGGCCGCGGGGAGGGCGGGGCACGGAGTGCGGTGCGTGCCTGCTGCGTCAGAGGCCGGCGTGACGTTGCACGAGCCTGAGGCGCGACGTGCGTTCTCCCGGGGAAGTTGTCCCTGGATCCCGGGACCTTGGCAGTGGCGGGCTGCACAGGCTCCCCAGAAGGGGGTTGCGGATAGTGGCCTTTGCTCGCATACAGGCTTTTTGGTGGCGGCAGCAGCAGTCTTAGCGTCTCATGCCCGTCTGTGGGGTCCGCGCTTTTAGCCGCGGCTCACGCCCGTCTCTGGAGCTCCTTTAAGCAGTGCTCTTAATCCCCCTCTCCTCGCGCACCAGGAAACAAAGAGGGAAGAAAAAGTCTCTTGACTCTTCGGCAGGTCCAGACTTTTCCCCGGACTCCCTCCCGGCTAGCCGTGGCGCACTAACCCCCTGCAGGCTGTGTTCACGCCGCCAACCCCAGTCGGCGCTCCGACCGAAGCCCAAGCCTCAGCTCCCAGCCCCTCCCGCCCCGGCGAGTGAGCAGACAAGCTTCTCGGGCTGGTGAGTGCCGGTTGGCCTTGATTCTCTGTGCGGGAATCTCCCCGCTTTGCCCTCCGCAACCCTGTTGCTGTGCTCTCCCCCACAGCTCCGAAGCTTTCCCCCTCCGCCACCCGCAGTCTCCGCCCGCGAAGGGGCTTCCTAGTGTGTGTAAACCTTTCCTCCTTCACAGCTCCCTCCCACTGGTGCAGGTCCCGTCCCTATCCTTTGTCTCTGTTTATTCTTTTTTCTTTTGCCCTACCCAGGTACGTGGGGGGTTTCTTGCCTTTTGGGAGGTCTGAGGTCTTCTGCCAGCGTTCAGTAGTTGTTCTGTAGGAGTTGTTCCACGTGTAGATGTGTTTCTGATGTATCTGTGGGAAGGTGATCTCCGTGTCTTACTTCCGCCATCTTCCAGATACCTGTGTACTTGTTTATATGTTCTTTAACCATCATGATGTTATGAGTTACGCATTATTATTATAATTATTATTGAAAATTTCAGCCTTGAGAAAGTAATTAAGATTTCTACTCTCTCATTGCCCATATTTACAAGAATAGGAATAGGAACTCATGTATGTTTAACTTCAAATCCTGTGCTCCTAACCCCACACCTACTGCCTCCTAACAGTAGATTCATTACAGGGAATCTAGACTTTGCTGCTTTCACATTTTTACTGCTTCAACTTCCAGTTAAGGTTCTGGTAAAGAGCTTGTTGCTCAGAGGCAGAGCAAGCCCATATTACGCTGCAGGCTGTTGTGATTACAGAACAACCAACCAAAATGGCCAGGGGAAAATGTAAAACCTATAGCTAGTGGGAAGCAGCCGCCTATCAGCTCAGTGCTTTGTGACCACCTAGAGGGGTGGGATGGGGTGGGTGGGAGGGAGGGAGACGCAAGAGGGAAGAGATATGGGGATATATGTATATGTATAACTGATTCACTTTGTTATACGGCAGAAACTAACACACTATTGTAAAGCAATTATACGCCGATAAAGATGTTTAAAGCAAAACAATACAAAACAAAACCTTCTGCATTGATCAGTCACTTGAAAAGCTATATTGATCAGTGGAAATTCCATGCAGTTTGGAGCTGTTACACCTGAGTTTTGAGTTCTGACTTGGGTAATGATTAGTTCTATCAACTTGGGTAAGCCATTCAGTCAGTTAGCTTTCAATTCGTGTGTAGAAGGATGATTATAAAGTAATAACTATAATAGCTTGAACTAAAGATCAAATTAGATCATATTTGTAAAAACACTTTAGTAAGTGGTTTGTGGTCAGTTTCTTTGCTGTTTTAATATACTATGTGAATAAAACTAACTTTTTTCTCCTTTAATGAATTTTTTAACATTGTGATTCCATAGATTTAAAAAATTAATAAAATGTTACATTTTTTAACATTTTTATTGGAGTATAATTGCTTTACAATGGTGTGTTAGTTTCTGATTTATAACACAGTGAATCAGTTACACATATACGTATTTCCCCATATCTCTTCCCTCTTGCATCTGCCTCCTTCCCACTCCCCCCTTATTCCACCCTTCTAGCTGGTCACAAAGTACCGAGCTGGTCTCCCTGTGCTATACAACTGCTTCCCACTAGCTATCTATATTAAATTTTGTAGTGTATATATGTCCATATATACACTACCACTCTCTCATTTTGTCACAGCTTACCCTTTCCCCTCCCTGTGTCCTCAAGTCCGTTCTCTAGTAGGTCTGCGTCTTTATTTCCGTCTTGCCCCTAGGTTCTTCATGACCTTTTGTTTTTTTTTTAGATTTCATATATATGTGTTAACATACAGTATTTGTTTTTCTTTTCCGACTTAATTCACTCTGTGTGACAGACTCTAGGTCCATCCACCTCACTACAAATAACTCAATTTCGTTCCTTTTTATGGCTGAGTAATATTCCATTGTATGTATGTGCCACATCTTCTTTATCCATTCATCTGTCGATGGACACTTAGGTTGCTTCCATATCCTGGCGATTGTAAATAGAGCTTCAATGAACATTGTGGTACATGACTCTTTTTGAATTATGGTTTTCTTAGGGTATATGCCCAGTAGTGGGATTACTGGGTCGTATGGTAGTTCTATTTTTAGTTTTTTAAGGAACCTCCATACTGTTCTCCATAGTGGCTGTATCAATTTACATTCCCACCAATAGTGTATGAGGGTTCCCTTTTCTCTACACCCTCTCCAGCATTTATTGTTTGTAGATTTTTCTGATGATGGCCATTCTGACTGGTGTGAAATGATACCTCATTGTAGTTTTGATTTGCATTTCTCTGATGATTAATGATGTTGAGCATGCTTTCACGAGTTTGTTGGCAGTCTGTATATCGTCTTTGGTGAAATGTCTATTTAGGTCTTCTGCCCATTTTTGGATTGGGTTGTTTGGTTTTTTGATATTGAGTTGCATGAGCTGCTTGTAAATTTTGGAGATTAATCCTTTGTCGGTTGCTTCATTTGCAAATATTTTCTCCCATTCTGAGGGTTGTCTTTTCGTCTTGTTTATGGTTACCTTTGCTGTTCAAATGCTTTGAAGTTTCATTAGGTCCCATTTGTTTATTTTTGTTTTTATTTTCATTTCTCTAGGAGGTGGGTCATAAAGGATCTTGCTATGATTTATGTCATAGAGTGTTCTGCCTTTTTTTTCCTGTAAGTGTTTGATAGTGTCTGGCCTTACATTTAGGTCTTTAATCCATTTTGAGTTTATTTTTGTGTATGGTGTTAGGGAGTGTCCTAATTTTATTCTTTTACATGTAGCTGTCCAGTTTTCCCAGCTCCACTTATGGAAGAGGCTGTCTTTTCTCCATTGTATATTTTTGCCTCTGTTTATCAAAGATAAGGTAACCATATGTGTGTGAGTTTATCTCAGGGCTTTCTATCCTGTTCCATTGATCTGTATTTCTGTTTGTGTGTCAGTACCATACTGTCTTGATTACTGTAGCTTTGTAGTATAGCCTGAAGTCAGGGAGCCTGATACCTCCAGCCCCATTTTTCTTCCTCAAGATTGCTTTGGCTATTCAGGGTCTTTTGTGTTTCCATACAAATGTGAAATTTTTTCTTTAGTTCTGTGAAAAATGCCGAGGGTAGTTTGATAGGGACTGCATTGAATCTGTAGATTGCTTTGTGTAGTATAGTCATTTTCACAATGTTGATTCTTCCAATCCAAGAACATGGTATACTTCCCCATCTATTTATATCATCTTAAATTTCTTTCATCAGTGTCTTATAATTTTCTGCATACAGGTCTTTTGTATCCTTAGGTAGGTTTATTCCTAGGTGTTTTATTCTTTTTGTTGCAATGGTAAATAGGAGTGTTTTCTTAATTTCACTTTCAGATTTTTCATCATTAGTATATAGGAATGCAAGAGATTTCTGTGCATTAATTTTGTATCCTGCTACTTTACCAAATTCATTGATTAGCTCTAGTAGTTTTCTGGTAGCATCCTTAGGATTCTCTATGTATAGTATCTTGTCATCTGCAAACAGTGACAGTTTTACTTCTTCTTTTCTGATTTGGATTCCTTTTATTTCTTTTCCTTCTCTGATTGCTTGGCTAAAAGTTCCAAAGCTATGTTGAATAGTAGTGGTGAGAGTGGGCAACCTTGTCTTGTTCCTGATCTTAGTGGAAATAGTTTCGGTGTTTCACCATTGAGGACCATGTTGGCTGTGGGTTTGTCATATGGCCTTTATTATGTTGAGGTAAGTTCCCTCTACACCTACTTTCTGGAGGGTTTTTATCATAAATGGCTATTGAATTTTGTCAAAAGCTTTCTCTACATCTATTGAGATGATCATATGGTTTTTCTCCTTCAATTTTTTAATATGATGTATCACATTGATTGATTTGCATATATTGAAGAATCATCACTCCTGGGATAAGTGCCACTTGATCTTAGTTTATGATCCTTTTAGTGTGCTGTTGGATTCTGTTTGCTAGTATTTTGTTGAGGATTTTTGTATCTGTTTACCAGTGATATTGGTCTGTAGTTTACTTTTTTTGTGACATCTTTGTCTGGTTTTGGTATCAGGGTGATGGTGGCCTTGTAGAGTGAGTTTGGGAGTGTTCCTCCCTCTGCTGTATTTTGGAAGAGTTTGAGAAGGATAGGTGTTAGCTCTTCTCTAAATGTTTCATAGAATTTGCCTGTGAAGCCATCTGGTTCTGGGCTTTTGTTTGTTGGGAGATTTTTAATCACAGTTTCAATTTCAGTGCTTGTGATTGTTCTGTTCATATATCTACTTCTTCCTGGTTCAGTCTCAGAAGGTTGTGCATTTCTAAGAATTTGTCCATTTCTTCCAGGTTGTCCATTGTATTGGCATATAGTTGCTTGTAGTAATCCCTCATGATCCTTTGTATTTCTGAAGTGTCAGTTGTTACTTCTCCTTTTCATTTCTAATTCTATTCATTTGAGTCTTCTCCGTTTTTTTCTTGATGAATCTGGCTAATGGTTTAACAATTTTGTTTATCTTCTCAAAAACCATCTTTTAGTTTTCTTGATCTTTGCCATCGTTTCCTTCATTTCTTTTTCATTTATTTCTAATCTGATCTTTATGATTTCTTTCCTTCTGCTAACTTTGGGGTTTTTTTGTTCTTCTTTCTCTAATTGCTTTAGGTGTAAGGTTAGGTTGTTTATTTGAGATGTTTCTTGTTCCTTAAGGTAGGACTGTATCCCTCTTAGAACTGCTTTTGCTGAATCTCATAGGTTTTGGGTCGTTGTGTTTTCATTGTTATTTGTTTCTAGGCAATTTTTGATTTCCTCTTTGATTTCTTCAGTGATCTCTTGGTTGTTAAGTAGTGTATTTTTCAGCCTCCATGTGTATGTATGTTTTACAGATTTTTTTCCTGTAATTGATATCTAGTCTCATAACGTTGTGGTTAGAAAAGATACTTGATATAATTTCACTTTTCTTAACTTTACCAAGGCTTGATTTGTGGCCCAATGTATGATCTGTCCTGGAGAATATTCCATGAGCACTTGAGAAGAAAGTGTATTCTGTTGTTTTTGGATGGAATGTCCTATAAATATCAATTATGTCCATCTTGTTTAATGTATCATTTAAAGCTTGTGTTTCCTTATTTATTTTCATTTTGGATGATCTGTCCATTGGTGAAAGTGGGGTGTTAAAGTCCCCTACTCTGATTGTGGTACTATTGATTTTCCCTTTTATGGCTGTTATTATTTCCCTTATGTATTGAGGTGCTCCTATGTTGGGTGCATAAATATTTACAATTGTTATATCTTCGTCTTGGATTGATCCCTTGATCGTTATGTAGTGTCCTTTTTTGTCTCTTGTAATAGTCTTTGTTTTAAAGTCTATTTTGTGTGATATGAGAATTGCTACTCAGCTTTCTTTTGATTTCATTTGCATGGAATATCTCATTCCATCCCCTCACTTTCAGTCTGTATGTGTCCCTAGGTCTGAAGTGGGTCTCTTGTAGACAGCATATATATGGGTCTTGTTTTTGTATCCATTCAGCAAGCCTGTGTCTTTTGATTGGAGCATTTAAACCATTTACATTTAAGATAATTATCAGTATGTATTTTCCTATTACCATTTTCTTAATTGTTTTGGGTTTGTTATTGTAGGTCTGTTCCTTCTAGTGTTTTGTTACATTCTTTTACGTGGTTGTATTTGCATATATTTTAAATTTAATAGAAAATGTGGTATATTTTGTCTCAAAAAGAAAATCTCTTACATGAATTGTATATTTTTTATCCTTAAGGAACATGTGGGCTCAGAAATTCGTACAGGGCTATTTCCGTAGTTTTAATTTTTTTTTTTTTTTTTCTTTTTGGCCAAGCCACGTGGCTTGCAGATTTTTGGTTTCCTGGCCAGGGACTGAACCCGGGCCATGGCAGTGACAGTTCTGAGTCCTAACCACTGGACCACCAGGGAACTCTCCACTAGTTTTCATTCTTCTTTCTATCCATATCCTGGACACTTTAGGAAAGGGGAAGGCCATGATGCAGCTCAGTAGCTTCTGAGGGCATGTGGCTTATTTACTAAGAAACCCTGGGAGAGCCAAGCTTTGGGGAGCTAGTTTCTCCTGGCACATCTTACAGACACTTTTTAGTTCCACTCTACAACTTTCTCCTTCACGTTTCTCCTGCACCAATGTAAGGCCTTTCTTATATTTGTACTGAAAGCAGATACTGAAAAATTTTAGACATCCAAGCACAATCTTTGAAAATGTAATCAGTTTTTTTTTCTGCAAAAAAAAATAACTGTTAGTCTTAATAGTTAACAGACTAGCTCTCTGTTTGTCTTAAATTTTTAATATTCGTATGTAGCTGTACTTTAGTCTGAAATGTACATTCATTAGAAAGTAAGTTCCAGCATGGTAGGACTTTTTGTTTGTTTGTATGTTTGTTTTTGGATTTTTGGGTCTGTTTATTCACTGCTTAACACCCCAAAACCTAAAACAGAGGTGTTTAGCAAATATTGCTCATTAAATGAGGGTGTTTTAATTTCAAAAATTAACTCTATGACAACTACTTCTCAGAATTTTTCAGCCAGACAATAAAGAGCTCATACAGAATTTCAACCCAGAATGAGGAAATGCAAAGCAATTTCCCAAGGGAAGCAGTAACAAGGAAAATGCAAAAACCTATAAGAATTCTACCTTTTTATTTGACATTAGTGGAGATTAGTTAAAAATAAAAGCAGCTGCTCTGTAATAATAAGCAAAAAATTTCAACATCCCTCTTTCCATTGCCATTCTCTCACTCTAGTTTTATCTTTTAATTAGATGTGAACTTTAAAATAAATGTGTCTGGCTTGCTTGTTTATTAAATGGAGTATCAGTGGAGAGCTTCTAGATTCAACAATTAGTATGCTATAGAATGCCTTTTAAAAATAAATGGCCACATCAATGGCTCTGATTTTATTGAAGGTTCAAGTTTATTAGAAAGGAGCAAAAGAAAAATGTGTAAATTAAAGTGGTTTGATTTTAACTCCTTTATAGTATGTTGAAGTGCTCACATAGCTTTATTTAAGGAATGATTAACTTTTATTAACCATGGAAAGGTTTCCAAGAAATGTAAAGTTCATTATACTTTATACAATGCAGACCATCTTGAAACTTCTGAATTTATGCCTGCTGAATATTGCATGTATTTGTCATTTCTATACTTGCTTAAAATCCAACATAATCAAATTCACTATATACTCTCTCAGTTAATCACATAACATTTGAGTTAGCAGGGGACACTGTTTGCTTTTGAGGTATTATTATTATTATTATTATTTTGGACTATAATTGCTTCACAATACTGTGTTAGTTTCTTTTGTTGTTATATTCATACCCATGTCCCCATATCCCCTCCCTCTTGAGCCTCCCTCCCATCCTCCCTATCCCACCCCTGTAGGTCATTGCAAAGCACCAAGCTGATCTCCCTGTGCTAGGCTGCTGCTTCCCACTAGCCAATACTTTACATTTGGTAGGGTATATATGTTGATACTACTCTCTCTTCACCCCTGCATTGCCCTCCCACCCCATGTCCTCAAATCAATTTTCTATGTATACCTCTTTATTCCTGCCCTGGAACTAGGTTCATCAGTAACTTTTTTTTTTTTAAGATTCCATATATATGCGTTATCATACGGTATTTGTTTTTCTCTTTCTCACTTACTTCACTCTGTATGACAGACTCTGTGTCCATCCACCTCACTACAAATAACTCAATTTCGTTTCTTTTTATGGCTGAGTAATATTCCATTGTATATATATGCCAAATCTTCTTTATCATCTGTGAGTGGACATTTAGGTTGGTTCCATGTCGTGGCTATTGTAAATAGTGCTGCAGTGAATGCTGTGGTACATGTCTCTTTTGGAATTATGGTTTTCTCAGGGTATATGCCCAGTAGTGGGATTGCTGGGTCATATGGTAGTTCTATTTTTAGTTTTTTAAGGAACCTCCATACTGTTTTCCATAGTGGTTGTATCAATTTACATTCCCACCAACAGTGCAGGATGGTTCCATTTTCACCACACCCTTTCCAGCATTTATTGTTTCTAGATTTTTTGCTAATGGCCATTCTGACAGGCATGAGGTGATACCTCATTGCAGTTTTGATTTGCATTTCTCTAATAATTAGTGATATTGAGCATCTTTTCATGTGCCTCTAGACCATCTGTATGTCTTCCTTGGTGAAATGTCTATTTAGGTCTTCTGCCCATTTTTTAACGGTATTGTTTATTTTCTTGATATTGAGCTCCATGAGCTCTTTGTATATATTGGAGATTTAATCCTTTGTCAGTTGGTTCATTTGCAAATATTTTTTCCCATTCTGAGGGTTGTCTTGTGGTCTTGTTTATGGTTTCCTTTGCTGTACAAAAGCTTTAAGTTTGATTAACTCCCAATTTGTTTATTTTTGTTTTTATTTCTGTCACTCTAGGAGGTGAGTCAAAAAAGATCTTGCTGTGGTTTATGTCATAGCATGTTTTTCCTATATTTTCCTCCAAGAGTTTTATAGTGTCTGGTCTTACATTTAAGTCTCTAATCCATTTGGAGTTTATTTTTCTGTATGGTGTTACGTCATGATCTAATTTCATTCTTTTACATGTAGCTGTCCAGATTTCCAAGCACCACTTATTGAAGAGGCTGTCTTTTCTCCACTGTATGCTCTTGCCTCCTTTGTCATAAATTAGGTGCCCATATGTGCGTGGGTTTATCTCTGGGCTTTCTGTCCTGTTCCATTGATCTATATTTCTGTTTTTGTGCGAGTACTGTACTGTCTTGATTACTGTAGATTTGTGGTATAGTTTGAAGTCAGGGAGCCTGATTCCTCCAACTCTGTTTTTCTTTCTCAAGATTACTTTTGCTATTTGGGGTCTTTTGTGTTTCCATATGAATTGTAAAATTTTTTGTTCTAGTTCTGTGAAGAATGCCATTGGTAGTTTGAAGGGGATTGCCTTGAATGTGTAGATTGCTTCGGGTAGTATAGTCATTTTCACAATATTGATTCTTCCAATACAAGAACATGGTATATTTCTCATCCGTTTATGTCATCTTTGTTTTCTTTCATCAGTGTTTTATAGTTTTCTGAGTAAAATCTTTTGCCTCCTTAGGCAGGTTTATTCCTAGGTATTTTATTCTTTTTGTTGCAATGGTAAATGGGTGTTTCCTTAATTTCTCTTTCAGATTTTTCATCATTAGTGTATAGGAATGCTCGAGATTTCTGTGCCTTAATTTTGTATTCTGAAGCTTTACCAAATTCATTGATTAGCTTTAGTAGTTTTCTGGTGGCATTTTTAGGATTCTCTATGTGTAGTATCATGTCATTGGAAAACAGTGACAGTTTTACTTCTTTTTTACCAATTTGTATTCCTTTTATTTCTTTTTCTTCTCTGATTTCTGTGGCTACGACTTCCAAAACTATGTTGAATAAGAGGGGTGAGAGTGGATATCCTTGTCTTGTTCCTAATCTTAGTGAAATGCTTTCATTTTTTCACCATTGAGTATGATGCTTGTTGTGGGTTTGTCACATATGGCCTTTATCATGATGAGTTATGTTCCCTCCATGCCCATTTTCTGGAGAGTTTTTATCATAAATGGGTATTGAATTTTGTCAAAAGCTTTTTCTTCATCTATTGAGATGATCATATGGTTTTTATTCCTTAATTTGTTAATATTGTGTGTCACATTGATTGATTTGCATATATTGAAGAATCATTGCATCCTTTGGATAAATCTCACTTGATCATGGTGTATGATCCTTTTAATATGCTGTTGGATTCTGTGTGCTAGTATTTTGTTCAGGATTTTTGCACTATGTTCATCAGGGATATTAGTCTATAATTTTCTTTTTTTGTGGTATCTTTTTCTGGTTTTCATATCAGGGTGATCGTGGCTTTGTAGAATGAATTTAGGAGTGTTTCTCCCTCTACAATTTCTTGGAAGAGTTTCAGAAGGATGGGTGTTAGTTCTCTAAATGTTTGATAGAATTCGTCTGTGAAGCGACTGGTCCTGGACTACTGTTTGTTGGAGGATTTTTAATTATGGTTTCAATTTCATTACTTGTTATAGGTCTGTTTATATTTTCTGATTCTTCCTGGTTCAGTCTTGGAAAATTGCACCTTTCCAAGAATTTGTCCATTTCTTTGTGGTTCCATTTTATTGGCATATAGTTGTTTGTAGTAATCTCTTATAATCCTTTGTATTTCTGCAATGCCAGTTGTGATTTCTCCTTTTTCATTTCTAATTTTATTGACTTGCATCCTCTCCCTTTTTATTCTTGATGAGTCTGGCTAAGAATTTATCAACTTTGTTTATCTTTCCAAAGAAACAGCTTTTGTTTTATTGATATTTGGTTTTTTTTTTTTTGGTAGTTCTATTTTTATTTTTTGAAGAATCTCTGTATTGCTTTCCATAGTGGCAGCACCAATTTATATTTTCACTAATAGCACACAAGGGTTCCCTTTCTTCACTCCCTTGCCAACACTTACTTCCAGTCTTTTTGACAATAGCCACTCTGTGAGATGAGGTGATATCTCATTGTGGTTTTGATTTGCATTTCCTGTATGATTAATGATACAGAGCATCTTTACATGTACCTGTTGGCTACCTGTATGTCTTCTTTGGAAAAATGTCTATTCAGATCTTCTGCCTCTTTTGTAATAGGATTGGGTTTTTTTTGCTGTCGAGTTGTATGAGTTCTTCATATACTTTGGATATTAACCCTTTATCAGATACGTAATTTGGAAGTATTTTCTAACATTCAGTAGGTTGCCTTTTTATTTTTCTGATCATTTCCTTTGCTGCTCAGAAGCTTTTTAGTTTGACGTAGTCCCGCTTGTTTATTTTTTCATTTGTTGCCTTTGCTTTCAAATTCAAAAAACCATTACCAAGACCTATGTCAAGGAGCTGACTGCCTAGGTTTTCTTCTGGGAGATTTATGGTTTCAGATCCTGTGTCCATCCACGTCTTTAATCCACTTTCTGTGTACTGTATAAGATAGTGGTCAGTTTCCTTCTTTTGTATGTGGCTGCTCAATCTTTCCAGCACTAGTTGTTGAAGAGAATGTTCCTTTTCCATTGTATATTCTTGGCCCCTTTGTTATAAATTAATTGACCACATATGCATGGGTTTATTTCTGGGCTGTTTATTCTGTTCCACTGATCTGTGTGTCTGTTTTTACGCCAATATCAAACTTTTAATTTCTATAGCCTTGTAATAAAGTTTGAAATCAGGGACTGTGATGTCTCCAGTTTTCTTTTCCTTTCTTAAGATTGCTTTGGCTATTCAGGGTCTTTTATGGTTCCATACAAATTTTAGGATTATTTGTTCTAAATTTTTTAAATTTCTATTTCATTTATTTCTGCTCTGATCTTTATGATTTCTTTCCGTCTACTGACTTTGAGTTTTCTTTGTTCTTCTTTCTCTAGTTGTTTTAAATGTAGCATTAGATTGTTTATTTGAGATTTTTCTTGTTTCTTGAGCTAAGATTGTATTGCTATAAACGCTTTTGCTGCATCCCATAGGTTTTGAGTCGTCGTGTTTTCATTGTCAGTTCTTTCTATGTATTTTTTTATTTCTTTGATTTCTTCAGTGACCTCTTGATTATTTAGTAACACACTGTTTAGCCTCATTGTATTTGTGCTTTTTTCCTGTAGTTGATTTCCAGTCTCATAGCATTGTGGTCAGAAAAGATGTCTGATATGATTTCAATTTTCTTAAATTTTCCAAGGCTAGATTTGTGACCCAAGATGTGATCTATAGTGGAGAATGTTTCATGTGCACTTGAGAAGAGAGTGTCTTCTGCCACTTTGGGGTTGAATGTTCCATAAATATCAGTTAGATCTATCTGGTCTATTGGGTCATTTAAAGCTTGTGTTTCCTTATTTATTTTCATTTTGTATGATCTGTCCATTGGTGTAAGTGGAGTGTTAAAGTCCCTTACTAGTATTGTGTTACTGTTGATTTCTCCTTTCATGGTTGTTAGGATATGCCTTATGTATTGAGGTGTTCCTATGTTGGGTGCATAAATATTTATAATTGTTATATCTTCTTCTTGGATTGATCCTTTGATCATTATGTAGTGTCCCTCCTTATCTCTTGTAACAGTCTTTATTTTAAAGTCTATTTTATCTGATACAAGTATTGCTACTCCAGCTTTCTTTTGCTTTCCATTTGCATGGAATATCTTTTTCCATCCCTTCACTTTCAGTCTGTTTGTGTCCCTAGGTCTGAAGTGGGTCTCTGGTAGACAACATATATATGGGTCTTTTTTTTGTATCCTTTCAGCCAATTTTGTGTCCTTTGGTTGGGGCATTTAATCCATTTACATTCAAGGTTATCATCAATATGTATGTTCCTATTACCATTTTCTTAATTGTTTTTGGTTTGTTTTTGTGGATCTTTTTCTTCTCTTGTGTTTCCTGCCTAGAGAAGTTTCTTTAGCATTTATTGTAAAGCTGGTTTGGTGGTGCTGAATTCTCTTAGCTTTTGCTTGTCTGGAAAGCTGTTGACTTCTCCATGGAATCTGAATGAGATCCTTGATGGGCAGAGTAATCTTGGCTGTAGGTTTTTCTCTTTCATCACTTTAATTATATCCTGCCACTTCCTTCTGGCCTCAAGTGTTTCTGCTGAAAAATCAGATGACAACCTTATGGGGATTCCTTTGTATGTTATATTTTGTTTTTTGCTTGCTGCTTTTAATATTTTTTCTTTGTATTTAATTTTTGTTAGTTTGATTAATATGTGTCTTGGTGTTTTTTTCCTAGGGTTTATCCTGTATGGGACTCTCTGTGCTTCCTGGACTTGGGTGAGTATTTCCTTTCCCATGTTAGGGAAGTTTTCAACTATAACCTCTTCAAATATTTTCTCAATCCCTTTCTTTTTCTCTTCTTCTTCTGGGACCCCTATATTTCGAATGTTGGTGCATTTAATGTTGTCCCAGAAGTCTCTAAGATTGTCTTCAATTCTTTTCATTCTTTTTTCTTTATTCTGCTCCTCAGCAGTTATTTCTACCATTTTGTCTTCCAGCTCACTTATTTGTTCTTCTGCCTCAGTTATTCTGTTATTGATTCCTTCTAGTGTATTTTTCATTTCAGTTATTGTGTTCTTCATCTCTATTTGTTTGTTCTTTAGTTCTTCTAGATCTTTGGTAAACATTTCTTGTATTTTCTCAATCCATGCTTCCATTCTATTTCTGAGATTCTGGATCATCTTTACTATCTTTACTCTGAATTCTTTTTCAGGTAGATTTCCTATTTCCTCTTCATTTATTTGGTCTTGTAGGTTTTTACCTTGCTCCTTCATCCGTGACATATGTTTTGGCTCTCTGATTTTTTTTTTTTTTTTAAGAATGGAATTGTGTTCCTATCTTAATGGTTGTTTGTCCTGAGGCTTCCAAGACTGGAGTTTGTAGGTTATTGGGTAGAGCATGGTTTTGGTGCTGAGATGAGGAATTCCTTGAGACCCCACTCTGATGAGTATTCCCTGGGGTCTGAGGTTCTCTGTTAGTCCAGTAGTTCAAACTCAGAGCTCCCACCGCAGGAGCTTTGGCCTGACCCTGGGCTCATGAACCAAGATCCCACAAACCATGTGGGATGGCAAAAAAAACAAACAAAGAGAAAAAAAAACAATAACAAAGTAAAAAATAGGGCTTCCTTGGTGGCGCAGTGGTTGAGAGTCCGCCTGCCGATGCAGGGGACATGGGTTCGTGCCCCGGTCCGGGAAGATCCCACGTGCCGCGGAGCGGCTGGGCCCGTGAGCTATGGCCGCTGAGCCTGCGCGTCCGGAGCATGTGCTCCGCAACGGGAGAGGCCACAGCAGTGAGAGGCCCGCGTACGGCAAAAAAAAAAAAAAAAAAAAAAAAAGGTCCACATCAAAGTAAAAAATAAAGTTAGACTAGGAAACTAACAGATATGTTAGAAAGAATATAAAATTAAAAATATAGATGAATCAGCAACCAGAAGGTACATCAGTACCACAATAGTAAAAAAGTGGAGGGAAAAGAAAATAAAAGGTGGGGGAAGGCCTTGGCTGTGGAGGGCCGGGGCCTAAGCAAGGGTAAGTTTTGGGCAGTGGGCTGGGCCAATGCTCAGGACCCTCTGGGCTGGAAAAGGCCCTGGGGGCTGTGGCGGGTGGGCCTTATGCTCAAGGAACAGAAGGAGCCCAGGTGTACCCCCCACCCCTGCTCTCAGACAGCAGGGGACCTCACCTGGGAGCCCAGCAAGATTCCTGGGCTTGAGTGGATGGGGCAAATGCCCATCTCTCCTCTCCTGCTCCTCCAATCTGGGAGGGCACCTCCAGCCTGCCTCTTCTGACCTCCCTGGCCTCCCACCTATGACCCCAAGGACCCATGAGGCCTGGAGTGGGTTTTGAAGGGCAGGGGATCAGCTGGGAGCTCAGCAGGCTTCCCAGGTCCAAGTGGGCAGGGCAATCACCCTCCGCTCCTCTCCCACTCCTCTTGCAGGGTCCCTCCCACCTGCCTCTACTGATCTCTCCCGTCTCCCTCCTATGCCCCCAAGGAACCACACAGCCTGGAGGGGACTTTGGAGGGCCTTGAGCTATTATTCTATCGTTAACCAATGGCATGAAATTATCAATAATAAGAAAACCAAGTGTAATGATTTTGCTTGTAAGTGTATAATCACACATACTTGAAATCTGATTATGCTATAGTATATTTAAAGTCCACTGGGTGTCAGGAGTGTGGTTATTAGTCTTGGCTCTACTACCACTCTGTGTGACTTTGGCTTTTTGGTATTTCATCACTCAGCTTTTATTTATGAAATAAGAATGATAATATTTGGCTTCAATTAATCCCATGGATAGGTAGAAGGACAGAAAAAAGCTATGTGGAAGGGTTTCAGAAAATATTTTTAAAATATGAAGGCAAAGCATTAAATATTAGTAATAATCTTTTAGAAATCAGATTTTCAAAACATGATAGAAAATAGCTTCAATACTATTATTTACCTTTGTTTTTGTTATTATCATTGTTTCTACCAATTTGATCTTTTAAAAATAATCTGTATCTACATATTTGTGTATATATTCAGGTATGTGTGATAATGCCATACTTAGGTCTTTAAATGTTCATTGTACTATTTATAGACACTGGGTAGAAACAAATGTTGAAAAAATAAGGCAGGGAGGAGGAAAAAATGCAAAGATTAATTGTGGGACTGTAGGTCTTTAATCTTACAATAGATAACATCATGGAAGGTATTATTGGCCATTTAAGAATGAAATATATGATTAATATGTGGTATAATAAAAGATAAATGTCAAGTTGGTTGTATTTCTTGGCCCAAATCCATATGACAAACTTAAACAAAGATAGATGTTATTATCTAGGATTTGGATTTTAACACATAGTATAATACATGTGTGGCAACATAGTTTTTTCTTTTATTGGAGTATAATTGCTTAACAATGTTGTGTTAATTTCTGTTGTACAACGAAGTGAATCAGCTATATGTGTACATATATCCCCTCCCTCTTGGACTTCTGTCCCATCCCACCTCCATTCCACCCATAACATAGATCTAATTGGATAAAGGTTCATATGAAAAAAGGCATTATTATAAAAGAAAAGTAACTTTTTAGGCCACTTCACTAAAATATATTAGGGTGTTCAGTTAAGGTAGAGAGTACGTCCACATTGCAGTATTAGATTATTTTTAACTACTTAAAAGGGACAATTGACAACTTAGAATGTATCTGGAGAGGTAAGAGGTCTGTAAACCACATATGTGAGGAACATGTGAAGTGCTAGGCCTAAATAGCTTCCCCTCTCAAGTGTTATAATAGCACCTAGTGCGTTTTATCATAATTTACAAAACTGTTTACTTCTCTGTAACCACATTAAGCCATAAACTGTGTAACACACCATGTCTCTTATTCATGTAGTAGCCCCAGTTTCTACCACATATTAATTCTACAATAATCTTCTTCTTAAATGGGTGAATATGTTTTTTTGGAGGAAAAATCTAAAGGATAATATGTCTCGTGCCTTCAAAGTAGGAGTAGATAAAGCACAACAAGCTAAAGTTAATATGGAATGCTTAGAAAGAATTAGAACTGATCGAATGAATGTTTCAGTGACATGAATTTCTACTCAGTTTAAGGGAAGATGTTATAACCATTAGACAAACCCAAATGTTGGAAAGGATGCTTCCAAAAGTAAAGCTGACTCATCAACAACAATATTTAACCAGATACTGGATAAGATTGATCAGCATTGTTCTGGAAAGAGATTTCTGCCCTGGGGTTGAAGTTTGAATTAAATAACTGCTAAAAGTCTCAAAGCCTGTCTCTAATTGTTATGTGGTTCAATTTGTAAAACAAAAGTAGATAGAATTAAGCATTATCCAAAAGCAATGATTACAGATTTTCTCCATCAAAGATGAGTCACTGTATTGACCGGCCCAGGGCTACAAAAGATGCCTGCCGGGGCTTCCCTGGTGGCGCAGTGGTTGGGAGTCCGCCTGCCGATGCAGGGGACGCGGGTTCGTGCCCCAGTCCGGGAGGATCCCACGTGCCGCGGAGTGGCTGGGCCCGTGGGCCATGGCTGCTGGGCCTGCGCGTCCAGAACCTGTGCTCCGCAACAGGAGAGGCCACAGCAGTGAGAGGCCCGCATA
>NW_006777292.1:304100-335482 GCF_000442215.2 Lipotes vexillifer | reverse complement strand
AAAACTTAGATAAGCAAAAACCTTCAGTATCTATAGATAGGCAAAAAGTTCTTAGACTGATATCAAACGTGTTTCATAAAAGTAAAGATTGATAAATTGGGCCACAACAAAACAAAAAAGGCCCCAAAACCAAAAAAAAAAAAAAAAAAAAAAAAAAAAAAAGATGCCTGCCAGGAAAGGTCATTTCCTTCCTGATCCACTTGGTTTCCATACTCGGTAGAAGACAGGGAGCTGCATTCAACAAATCCTGGCTTATCTTGTGCTCACCAGCTTCATATTCTGCTTCTAAGGAATGTCACACTTGCCTTTCCAGATCCCTTTCCTTGTTCTGCACTAGCATCATATCTCATTCTCTTTTATAGGATCATTAAAACAAATAAACAGAGTAATTACATTGCCATCAAGTAAGGCTAATCTCATTGCATATATCCTAAATGTCTTAACTGTTTTGAAAACCAGCTGGTCTGTGTCTCAAATGCTGACAACAAAGGTAATGGCTTTTATACCTAGACAAGCTAGTGGTTTTCTTCTGTGGGTTTTTAGATTTGTCACAGGGAAATAAAAATAATAACTTCTTTCACAATGATAATAGCCTAATGTACATCAATATTGTGAGACAGCTGAAGCAACTGTGTAGTTCAGGACTGTGTGTTATCTCTCAGGGACAGAGCAGGATTGCCATTTTTGGTGAGAAACAGCTAGCTATCCATGTATGGCCACCTGATTCAAATAATATAGAAATTCATTTGCTTGTCAGAATTTTTTTGGCTGTGAATTCTAGGAAATGTTCTCTGTGTTACTGCTGTGATGCTCATTTGGGGTCCTTGGTTTTTTGTTTTGTTTTTGTTTTGTTTTGTTTGTTCTCTTTTCAGTTCTTTTTTCTCACCCTTTTACTTAACCTATAACTTCCAAGGGACTGCAGGGAAATCCTTTGGTTTTCCCACCTGGACTGGACATTGAAACATCTTTTGTTCCTTATGTGAGAACAAGATGGAAATCATTCAAAGGGGAATTATGTGAATTCAGCAGCTTCATACTTATTTGTGACATAACTGATGCCCTGTGGATTCTGGCTCTGGGGTTCTCCAGAAGCCTCCCACCTCTATTATGGAAAAGCCTACATAGCCATGACAACACCCATGAATATACTCAAGGGCAGATTTCTACTTGGCATTAGGAAAGTCTACTTTCTCTTTGTAGGGTGAAAGCTGCATTCAATAAATTGCTAAGTTACAACACCTAAAGTAAAGAAAAAAATTACCAAGCTTATGGGTGAGAGTCGAGGGTATTGTAAGATATAGTTATTTCTGTAGTTTAGTTTAGATTGAGAGTGTATTTTCCAACCAGACAGGCTGGGCTTGAATCCTTGTTCCAGTTCTTGTTAGCTATGTGACTTTAGGCAATTTAATAAATTCCCTCTGAAACAATAATAAATAGGACTAGCATCAAAGGATTGATATGAGAATTAAATGTGATAGTGTCTATAGAGGATCTACAACAGTGCCTATTTCATCATGTTCAATAAATTATGACACATTTTTATTGTTACTACTATGACTACTACTATAATTGTACTGCAAAATTATTTAACTCCTCACTGATAAGTGAGATAAACAGCATTATAAAGAGATGGAGACGCAGGAAATGAGCTATCAGACTCATCCATAGTAAGCCCTCAGTTAGATTTAAACTGATTCTTATAAGCAGATTTACTCTTAATCAGCTGGCAACCCAGCATAGGCACAGCTGCTTGGACACTTAAATGACAATTTTAGCCAGGACAACCTGAGAAGAGAGGAAGGGTTATCTTTTTCCTCATTGTTGTAGTTGATTTTATTTGTTTTAAATCCCTTGTCATAGCTCCAGGGCTTCTCAAGTGCAGAGCCAGCTGGGAAGAAAAGCTCTCATAAGTACTTATTTATCCACTCCCACTGCATAACATCCTCAATATGCTGGAGGATACAGGGAAAATAAAATTACAGGTTACATTTGGCCAAATATTTCTGTCATTTCACATGTTCATTTTGGCTTTTCTTGCCATCAATTTGATGTATCTAAAAATATGGCTAAATTGTCCCTGAACAAGGCCACTCAGTTGGAGCTGTCTTAGTTAGATTTTGGAGCCTACCCAGATTTCAAAAGTTCATCTAGTTTCCACTCTCAGGAATGGATTTTTCAGTGTCATTCATATTGAAATGTGTCTGAAAAATGGATGAATTAGGGAGTTGGGGGAAGTGGCATCTCCTCTAGGGAGCATTCCTTTTGCAGGAGCACAGTCACAGTATGGAAAGAATTCTACTTGTCTTACTATATGATAACCTGTTTGGAACCTTAACCAAAAATTGCCTTTATGTGTTTGTGCTCTTTCTGATGTATATATCAGAGATCAGTTTTTGAAATTGGGAAAAATAAAACTAAACAAAAGGTATATAATGCTTTTATTAAGCCTTAAAACCAACTGACCCATATTTTCATGGAGAAAAATGGATAAAATAATACAGAACTGGGAGTTAGGGGAACTACATCAATTAATAATGTTATACAGCAGACAAATATAATGATAGTTGAAAGCAGCGGGTCTCTTAAAATTAACAAATGCATTAGAGAAGGTTGTTACCATTGAAAACATAGAGGGTGGTAGCAAGAGATGAGAGGGAAGTGAGAAGATTTTCATTGGGGTTAGACATATAAGTTCAAAAACAAAGTGTTGATATAAGAAAAATAATATTCATTTCAACTTACAAACTGAAAACTACTAAAAGGATATAATTGTGGAAATGTATGTACAGTTGACCCTCTGTATCTACAGGTTTCTATCTGATATAATGGAATACTATAGACTGGGTGGCTTATAAACAACAGAAATTTATTTCTCACAGTTCTGGAGACTGGGAAGTCTAAAATCAAGGCACTGGAAGATCTGGTGTTTAGTGAGTTCCTGCCTCCTGTTTCATAGATGACCCTCTTTCCTCTGTGTCCTTACATGGTGGAAGGAGCAAGAGAGGTCTCTGAGGTCTCTTTCATAAGGGTACTAATCCTATCAGTGAGGACTCCACCTTCATGACCTAGTCACCTTCCAAAGGCCTCACTTCTAAATACCATTACATGGGGAATTAGGTTTAAACATATGAATTTTGGAGGGACACAAACTTTCAGTTTATGTTAGTCTGGTGGTCTTAATTTCTTTACATAGATCCAGTATTCTATCTGGGATAATACTCCTTGTACATAAAGAACTATCACATTTCTTGTATTGCATACTACTGGTCAAAATTAATTCATCTTTGGTTTATCTCAAAATGTCTTTATATTGTCTTCCATTTTCTAACAGCATTTTACTTCATATGGAATTCTAGAATGGTGATATTTTTCCTCCCAGAACATTAAAAATGTCATTCCATACAGGTTGGTGCTTGTATTGTTTCTAAGGAAAAGTTGTTAGGCTTTCTTATTGTTCTCAGGCATATGATTCCTTTAGCTCCCAGTTGCTTTTAAGATTTTTTTCTTTATTGTTATTTTGAGCAGTTGGACTATAACATGCTAGGTATGGTTTTCTCACTGTTTATTCTTCTTGAGACTCATTGAGCTTTTTGAGTCTGTGGGTTGATATTCTTTACCACAAGTAAACATTTTTCAGCATTATTTTTTCAAAAAGTTTTTTCAAAAAGTTTTTCTCACTCATTTCTCTCCCCTTGATTTCTGACATTCAAATCACTGAAATGTTATGTTTTTTTGTATCTTCCCACAGATGACAGATTGTCTTAATTTTTACCTGCTTTTTTTCCTCCCTCTAAATTTCTGTTTAGATAATTTATCTTTCTGTTTCTTCAACTTCACTGATCATTTCCCTTCCATTTTTCAGTCTGCTGTTATCTCATCCCATAAATTTCTTATTGTAAGTATTTTACCCCTTAGTTTGAGAATTTCTATTTCATTTTGTTTTATCATTTCTATTACGCTATTGACAGTCTCCTTTTTTTTTTAACCAGTACATTTATCTTTCCTAAAATATATTAAATATTGATGTTTATATCTCATATCATAGTTCAAAAATTTCATTTTTGGTTCTCTTCACATTGTTTTTCTTAATTATAGGCAACAATTTTCTGCTTCCTTATATATTTTTAAGTTAAAAAATTTTAATAGTTTGAATACTGCAGTGTTGAGAGTCTGGATTTGGTTGCCTTTCTTTAAAGACTAATCAGTTTTGTTCTAGGAGGGCAATTGATTTACTGCTGGATTAATGTGATATTAATCAAGCTTGATTTTAAGCTTTGTTAAAATAAGCCTAGGTTAGGCCTTACAAAATGATGTAAGTAGTTCTCCTTTCAAGGTATGACATTTTGGAATCTCAACTGAAAACCTAAGGTATTTAGCATGGTCTCTCTACTCTGTCAGGCTGAAATTCCTACATATCCTTGTATTTTTTAGCCCAAGTAATCTCTGTTTAGTGCTCAGCCTCCCAGTAACTAGGCCTTATGCAATTTCATCTTGCATTTGCACAGTTTAAGGTTTATCCAAAGACAAACTCTGTGCAGTAACCTCCTTTCCAATATCCTACACTCTAACTTCCAGCCGCTTCAGTAGACTGAGCTCAGAATTCTGCTTCATCAGCTCAGCAATATTGCCATTACTTAGGCTCCATTTCCCCATATTGTTGTCTGGAAAGTACCTTAAGGAAGAAAGCTGGAGTAACCGTGGGAATTACCACATGTGTTTCTCTTCTGTTAAGAATCACATTCCTGCACTGCCTATTCTCCCATGTCTGAAAAGTGTTGCTTAGTATGTTTTGTCCTGCTTTATACTTATTTATGGTAGAAAAACTAGTCTGGTGTAAGTTATTAAGTCATGGCCACAGTCAGAAGAGTTTTGGTTATTTTTGGATATATTACTTCAAGTATTGAGTCTAATGAGCCCAGTAGTTAGACTGAGTCAAAAATCTACTCTAGTTAGAACAGTTTATTTTGATAGTTACTAACAATGACTAGCACTCAGTATATATTTATGTAAGCATGTATACATCCATACAAAGAGCTTATCAATGGGAAGTCACACTAAAACACATAAATCTAGGAACACAGTATCTTTTCCCTTTTCACATGGATATTTGATTGTTCTTTATTCATCTTAAAATATCCACCAATAAACTGTGCCAATAAGGCAGTTTTAATAAAACTGTTTTTTTAATTAAAGAAATGATGAAGTTATTTTCCATTGGTCTTTACAATAAATGAGAATGTGATCATATCTAGGCAATATTGGAATACCAGTATTTTCACTACCTATTTTAGAATTCAGAGATAATAGAAAATAAGAACCTTAAAAATCTTTGAGGTATATAAGTCATAGCAATATAATTTTAATTGAGTCACAATTATAAGATTGTACTATCAAATATAACTTAGTCTCATCATGGACAATTTCTATCTTTGAGGCAAACCTCCATTTGTTTTTGCTATTTACAAAAATTAATCAACATAAACAGTGCTTTCAGTATTCTTTCATCAAGTTAGGCTTTACTGTGTGCCTATTTTTGCATACCCATACATATGTCCTACAAATCAAGACTTCTTATTCTAATCAGAATAGTGTGAGTTGTTTTAAGACACATACCAAATAAGAAAGTAATTAACTAATTTCCCAATGTAGACAGAGATTTATGATGTCCTTCATAGCTGTGTAACCAAAGATGTTTACAATTGAAGAGATGAATGTGTCATATCTTGTTAGAAAACCGAACATAATTTTTTTGCAGTTTACATGAAGTAGTGACCTACGATCATTTTATTATTTTAACTAATAAACTGCACCACTTAATTATAAAATGGACTGACTTTGCTCTGTGGGTAGAAGGTGGCAAGAATAATTCATGTGATACTCATATTCTTCAATAACCTGTTAGTGGAAACTAAGGAAAAAGTGACTCATTTTAAGTATTAGTTTGGAAATTATGGAGAGTTGGATATTAAAGAAACCTCGAGAAATTATTTGTTCTAGTCTTCTTCACTGTTAGGCTACTAAAAGGCAAGATGAATTTTTGTTGATAATTTTCTAAATGTTTTAAAGAATCTGGAACACCAGTCCTGATAACCTGCTATTGCTTTATTTTAACCCATGTCTCGTTTGGAGTATTTATCTTGTTTGAACACTGATATTTGGTATTCCTTTAATTATGGTTCTTTATTAAAGGTAGTGGTGAGGATGGGGCTGTGAACCTTTTTCTCTCTTCTAACTTAAGTAAAACTTGGAACTTACAATTATTTAAACATGTATTGCATCATACAAGCAATGCCTGATGAGAGGCATAATTTCCTTCAATATCCCAGAGCACTTACAGCCTCAACCTTTCTTCCTTCATCTGTAGACAGATTTCTCTTTCCTTTGTGACCCTTCTTTCTGTCATCAGAGCCCTATTATCACAACCCTCTGTCCCTCTAATATAGTCCCCCTTTTCACTAGGGAGCCACCTGGAAGTCTTACCCCTACTACAACCTCATTCCCCACACTCATGCTGTTTAGACCCAAAGCCAGAGAAACAGATATGCACATTAAGAGACCCTATAAGCTCTAACTAGCAGATAGTATAAATGCAAACTCACATACAATATACTCAAATAAAATGTTCTTTTAATTCAAGAGGTTTTTCTGTGTGTTCACGATATGTTCAAAAGTAAAGCTGCGGGGCTTCCCTGGTGGCGCAGTGATTGAGAGTCCGCCTGCTGTTGCAGGGGACACGGGTTCATGCCCCAGTTCAGGAAGATCCCACATGCCGCGGAGCCGCTGGGCCCGTGAGCCATGGCCGCTGAGCCTGCGCGTCCGGAGCCTCTACTCTGCAATGGGAGAGGCCACAACAGTGAGAGGCCCATGTATCACAAAAAAAAAAAAAAAAAAAAAAACCATTGTAAAGCAATTATACCCCAATAAAAAAAAAAAAAAAAAAAAAAAAAAAAGGAAAGCTTCAAACGAGGCAGAAATCATTTCAAATTTATTCTTTACTGAGAAGATTCCCTACCTTTGTAAAAATAAAAATAACAGCCATAGTAAAAAACATATGGATCAGCAAATGCTCTGGTCTAAATATTTCTCTGGTGTTCATGCCACAAAATGCCTCCCTGTTCTGGCATTCAATTTTTCCTATAATAGCACACAGAGAAGCAATGCCAGCTTGAAGTGCCAAATAAGGTATCCCTCCTAGGACCTGGTAAGAATGGGACAATGCCAGCTCACTGGGCACCACATAGAGTTATATTAGGGCTAATATCTTGATGTACAACTCTGGGGAAATCAGAAAGCCAAGGTTTTGGGCTGTACAAATATGTCTTTCCGGGACTCTTTGACTAGTGAGGAGTATTTCAAGTACAGGAAAGTGTTGTAGCCAGACCAATGCCTAGGATAGCAGATTATTTTCTATGAAGTTTAATAATTCAAAAGACAAAATGAAGTTCAGGGACCAAAGGTTGAAATGAACCAAAGATCTCTAATAAAGGCAAGTTATATTATTTAGAAGGATATATGTGGAAGTCCTAAATATTTTACAGGTTGAAATAAAATTCAAGGCTATGCCAATTCCCACCCCCATCCCTATTTCAAATATAATTGCTGAAGTCCTCTAAATATTACTAAAAAATAATGGAGCAACAGGATATGATATTTGAAAGAAATCCCACCACCTCTGTGAAGGATCCTCTCATGTCTCAGCCCCCTGCTGCGTCTGCTTCCTTCACAATTGGCACTTAGACTCTCTGGTCTCAGCAGCATCAGGCTGCCACTCTCACGGATGCAGGGCTTTAACAATATCTGCTTCATAGGTTATCCCTCAGAAAGGGGAGTTGCTAAGAGAGTGGAAGGAGGTAGGGAATGAGACAAGAAGCACCTTCCATTCTGCTGAGACCCCATCAGTCAGCCTCAGAACACATTGTTAAGACCTGCTGTGCTGACAGAGGCCATGATTTCCAGTGAGATGCAAAACAGAGGTTCTGACTTAGAATGCCTGATTCTTAGCACTTTTTGACAGAGAAATGATCCTGGTTATCTTGGCAAGAATCCAGTGTGGTAACTGTATTTCTCTTCACCTGTCCTCTCCCAGAATTTTTACTATTAATGGGAATTCTTCTAATACATTATGAAGTGACACATTTAGCCACCACATTCCAAGCAGAGTATGTCCCCAAGATAGGAAGAGGAAAATAATAATAATCAAACGGGTTTTTTTTCTCCATGTACTCATCTTTTGATATTTGTAATGTACTTTGTGTAAAATTCTTATGAGAAAATTCTATCATAACTAAGAAGGAGGGTATCCCACTTTACTAAGACAAAATTAAATAATAATATGAAAAGGCATTTATGAAAGTCAAGTGGGTAATCGGTAAAGAACCAAGAAAAACAAGGTCATTCCAGAGGACTGAAAAAAATGTGAGTGCTTTCGGTTATTTGGGGGAAGTGCATTATTTATCTAAATGAACTTTTTTTTTTAACAACTTTATTGGAGTATAATTGCTTTACATTGTTGTGTTAGTTGCTGCTGTATAACAAAGTGAATCAGCTATACGTATACATATATCCCCATATACCCTCCCTCTTGTGTCTCCCTCTCAAGCTCCCTATCCCACCCTTCCAAGTGGTGACAAAGCACCAAGCTGATCTCCCTGTGCTGTGCGGCTGCTTCCCACTAACTACCTATTTTACATTTGGTAGTGTATATATGTCCAAGCCACTATCTCACTGCATCCTGCTAACCCTTCCCCCTCCCTGTGTCCTGAAGCCCAATCTCTACATCTTTGTCTTTATTCCTGTCCTACCGCTAGGTTCTTCAGAACCATTTTGGTTTTTAGATTCCATATATATGTGTTAGCATACAGTATTAGTTTCTCTATTTCTGACTTACCTCACTCTGCATGACAGACTCTAGGTCCATCCACCTCACTACAAATGACTCAATTTCGTTTCTTTTTATGGCTGAGTAACATTCAATTATATATATATGCCACATCTTCTTTATCCATTCATCTGTCAATGGACACTTAGGTTGCTTCCATGTCCTGGCTATTGTAAATAGAGCTGCAATGAGCATTGTGATACATGTCTCTTTTGGAATTATGGTTTTCTCAGGGTATATGCCCAGTAGTAGGATTGCTGGGTCATATGGTAGTTCTATTTTTACTTTTCTAAGGAACTTCCATACTGTTCTCTATAGTGGCTATATAAATTTAAATTCCCACCAACAGTGCAAGAGGGTTCCCTTTTCTCCAACCCTCTCCAGCATTTACTGTTAGTAGATTTTTTGATGATGGCCATTCTAACCAGTGTGAGGAGATACATCATTCTAGTTTTGATTTGCATTTCTCTAATGATTAATGATGTTGAGTATCCTTTCATGTGTTTGTTGGCAATCTGTATATTTTTTGGAGAAATGGCTATTTAGGTCTTCTGCCCATTTTTAGACTGGGTTGTTTGTTTTTTTGATATTGAGCTGCATGAGCTGCTTGTAAATTTTGGAAATTAATGCTCTGTCACTTGCTTCATTTGCAAATATTTTCTCCCATTCTGAGGGATGTCTTTTCCTCTTGTTTATGGTTTCTTTGCTGTACGAAAGCTTTTAAGTTTCTTTAGGACTCATTTGTTTATTTTCATTTTCATTTCCATTTCTCTAGGAGGTGGGTCATAAAGGATCTTGCTGTGATTTATGTGATAGAGTCTTCTACCTACGTTTTCCTCTAAGAGTTTTATAGTGTCTGGCCTTAAATTTAGGTCTTTAATCCATTTTGAGTTTATTTTTGTGTATGGTGTTAGGGAGTGTTCTAATTTCATTCTTTTACATGTGGTTGTCCATTTTCTCAGCACATCTTATTGAAGAGGCTATCTTTTCTCCATTGTATATTCTTGCCTCTTTTATCAAAAATAAGGTGACCATATGTGCGTGGGTTAATCTCTGGGCTTTCTATCCTGTTCCACTGATCTATATTTCTGTTTTTGTGCTAGTACCATACTGTCTTGATTACTGTAGCTTTGTAGTATAGTCCGAAGTCAGGGAGCCTGATTCCTCCAGCTCCGTTTTTCTTTCTCAAGATTGTTTTGACTATTCGGGGTCTTTTGTGTTTCCATACAAATTGCAAAATTTTTTCTTTTAGTTCTGTGAAAAATGCCAGTGGTAGTTTGATAGAGATTGCATTTAATCTGTAGACTGCTTTAGGTAGTATAGTCATTTTCACAATGTTGATTCTTCCAATCCAAGAACATGGTATACCTCTCCATCTGTTTGTATCATCTTTAATTTCTTTCATCAGTGTCTTATAGTTTTCTGCATACAGGTCTTTTGTCTCCTTAGGTAGGTTTATTCCTAGGTATTTTATTCTTTTTGTTGCAGTGGTAAGTGGAAGTATTTCTTTAATTTCTCTTTCAGATTTTTCATTATTAGTGTATAGGAATGCAAGACATTTCTGTGCATTAATTTTGTATTCTGTTTCTTTACCAAATACATTGATTAGCTCTAGGAGTTTTCTGGTAGCATCTTTAGGATTCTCTATGTATAGTATCATGTCATCTGTAGACAGTGACAGTTTTACTTCTTTTCTGATTTGGTTTCCTTTTACTTCTTTTTCTTCTCTGATTGTTGTGGCTAAAACTTCCAAAACTTTGTTGAATAATAGTGGTGAGAGTGGGCAACCTTGTCTTGTTCCTGATCTTAGTGGAAATACTTTCAGTTTTTCACCAATGATAATGATGTTGGCTGCAAGTTTGTCATATATGGCCTTTATTATGTTGAGGTCAGTTCCTTCAATGCTGACTTTCTGGAGAGTTTTTTTTTTATCATAAATGGCTGTTAAATTTTGTTCAAAGCTTTTTCTGCTTCTATTGAGATCATTTTATGGTTTTTATCCTTCAACTTGTTAATATGGTGTGTCACATTGATTGATTTGTGTATATTGAAGAATCCTTGCATTCCTGGGATAAACCCCACTTGATCATGGTGTATGATCCTTTTAATGTGCTGCTGGATCCTGTTTGTTAGTATTTTGTTGAGGATTTTTGCATCTATTTTCATCAGTGATATTGCCCTGTAGTTTTGTTTTTTTTGTGACATTTTTGTTTGGTTTTGGCATCAGGGTGATGGTGGCCTGGTAAAATGAGTTTGGGAGTGTTCCTCCCTCTGTTATATTTTGGAAGAGTTTGAGAAGGATAGGTGTTGCTCTTCTTTAAATGTTTGATAGAATTCTCCTGTGAAGCCATCTGGTCCTGGGCATGTGTTTGTTGGAAGATTTTTAATCACAGTTTTGATTTCAGTGCTTCTGATTGTTCTGTTTATATTTTCTATTTCTTCCTGGTTCAGTCTCAGAAGGTTGTGCTTTTCTAAGAACTTGTCCATTTCTTCCAAGTTGTTCATTTTATTGGAATATTGTTGCTGTAATAATCTCTCATAATGTTTTGTATTTTTGCAGTGTCAGTTGTTACTCTCCATTTTCATTTCTAAATCTGTTGAATTGAGTCTTCTCCCTTTTTTTCTTGATGAGCCTGGCTAATGGTTTATGAATTTTGTTTATCTTCTCAATGAACCAGCTTTTAGTTTTATTGACCTTTGCTATCGTTTCCTTCATTTCTTTTTCATTTTTTTCTGATCTGATCTTTATAATTTCTTTCATTCTGATAACTTTGGGGTTTTTTTGTTCTTTCTGTAATTACTTTAGGTATAACGTTAGGTTGTTTGAGATGTTTCTTGTTTCTTGAAATAGGTTTATATTGCTATAAACTTCCCTCTGAGAAATGCTTTTGCTGCATCCCATAGGTTTTGGGCTGTCTTGTTTTCATTGTCATTTGTTTCTAGGTATTTTTTGATTTCTTCTTTGATTTCTTCAGTGATCTCTTGGTTATTTAGTAGCGTATTGTTTAACCTCCATTTGTTTGTATTTTTACAGTTTTTTTCCTGTAATTGATATCTAGTCTCATAGCATTATGGTCAGAAAAGATACTTGTTACGATTTCAGTTTTCTTAAATATACCAAGGCTTGATTTGTGACGCAAGATATGATCTATCCTGGAGAATGTTCCATGAGCACTTGAGGAGAAAGTGTAATTCTCTTGTTTTTGGTTGGAATGTCCTATAAATATCAATTAAGTCCATCTTGTTTAATGTATTATTTAAAGCATGTTTCCTTATTTATTTTCATTTTGGATGATCTGTCCATTGGTGAAAGTGGGGTGTTAAAGTCCCCTACTATGATCGTGTTCCTGTCAGTTTCCCCTTTTATGGCTGTTAGCATTAGCCTTATGTATTGAGGTGCTCCTATGTTGGGTGCATAAATATTTACAATTGTTATATCTTCTTCTTGGATTGATCCCTTGATCATTATGTAGTGTCCTTCTTTGTTTCTTGTAATAGTCTATTTTAAAGTCTATTTTGTTTGATTTGAGAATTGCTTCTCCAGCTTTCTTTTGATTCCCATTTGCATGGAATATATTTTTCCATCCCCTCACTTTCAGTCTGTATGTGTCCCTAGTTCTGAAGTGGGTCTCTTTTAGACAGCATATATACAGGTCTTGTTTTTGTATCCATTCATCCAGTCTGTGTCTTTGGGTGGGAGCTTTTAATCCATTTACATTTAAGGTAATTATCAATATGTATATTCCTATTACCATTTTCGTGTTTTAGGTTTGTTATTGTAGGTCTTTTCCTTTTGTATTTCCTGCCTAGAGAAGTCCTTTAACGTTTGTTGTAAAGCTGGTTTGGTGGTGCTGAATTCTCTAGCTTTTGCTTGTCCGTAAAGGTTTTAATTTCTCTGTCAAATCTGAATGAGATCCTTGCTGTGTAGAGTAATCTTGCTTGTAGGTTTTCCCCTTTCATCACTATAAGTGTGTCCTGCCACTCCCTTCTGGCTTGCAGAGTTCCTGCTGAAAGATCAGATATTATTAACCTTATGAGGAACCCCTTGTATGTTATTTGTTGCTTTTTGCTTGTTGTTTTTAATATTTTTTCTTTGTATTTAATTTTTGATAGTTTGATTAATATATATCTTGGCATGTCTCTCCTTGGATTTATCCTGTATGGGACTCTTTGCACTTCCTGGACTTGATTGACTATTTCCTTTCCCATATAGGGAAGTTTTCAACTATAACCTCTTCAATATTTTCTCAGTCCCTTTCTTTTTCTCCTCTTCTTCTGGGATCCCTATAATTCGAATGTTGGTGTGTTAAATGTTGTCCCAGAGGTCTCTGAGACTGACTTCAAGTCTTTTCATTCTTTTTCCTTTATTTTGTTCTGCAGCAGTTATTTCCACTATTTTATCTTCCAGGTCACTTATCCGTTCTTCTGCCTCAGTTATTCTGCTCTTGATTCCTTCTAGAGAATTTTAAATTTCATTTATTGTGTTGTCATCATTGCTTGTTTTCTTTAGTCGTTCTAGGTCCTTTTCAAACGTTTCTTGTATTTTCTACATTCTGTTTCCAAGATTTTGGACCATTTTTCCTATCATTATTCTGAATTCTTTTTCAGGTAGACTACATAGTTCCTCTTCATTTGTTTGGTCTGGTGTGTTTTTACCTTTCTCCTTCATGTGCTGTGTGTTTCTCTCTGTTCACATTTTGCTTAACATACTGTGTTTGGGTCTCCTTTTTGCAGGCTGCTGGTTCATATTACCATTGTTTTTGGTGTCTGCCTGCAGTGGCTAAGGTTTGTTTAGTGGATTGTGTAGGCTTCCTGGTGGAGGAGACTGGTGCCTGTTTTCTGGTGGATGAAGCTGGATCGTTTTTTCTGGTCGGCTGGCCCGTGTCCAGTGGTGTGTTTCGGGGTGTCTGTGAACTTAGTATGATTTTAGGCATCCTCTCTGTTAATGGGCCAGGTTGTTTTCCTGTCTTGCTAGTTGTTTGGCACTTTTGCTTTCTCTTCATTGAGTGGAGCTGGGTCTTAACATTGAGAGAGAGATCTCTGGGAGAGCTCTCGCTGATTGGTATTATGTGGGGCCGGGTGTTCTCTGGTGGTCCAATATCCTGAACTTGGCTCTCCCACCTCAGAAGCTCAGGCCTGACACCCGGCCAGAGCACCAAGACCCTGTCAGCCACGTGGCTCAGAAGAAAAGGGAGAAAAAAAAGGAAGAAAGAAAAAATAAGTAAATAAAATAAAGTTAATAAAATAAAAATAAATTTTAAATTATTAAAATTAAAAAATAAAAAAGTAATTAAAGAAGAAGAAAAAAGAGCAACAAAACCAATAAACAAATCCACCAATGATAACAAGTGCTAAAAACTAAACTAAGATAAACATATAAATCAGAAACTAGTCAGTCACATACAGCACACCCCATGTCTACAGTTGCTCCCAAAGTCTACCGCCTCAATTTTGGGATGATTCATTGTCTATTCAGGTTTTCCACAGAAACAGAGTACATCAAGTTCATTTTGGAGATTTAATCTGCTTCTGAGGCTGCATGGAGAAATTTCCCTTTCTCTTCTTTGTTTGCACAGCTCCTGGGGTTCAGCTTTGGACTTGGCCCCGCCTCAGTGTGTAGGTCACCTGAGGGTGTCTGTTCTGTGCCCAGACAGGATGGAGTTAAAGAGCGGCTGACTGGGGGCTCTGGCTCACTCAGGCTGGGAGGAGGGAGGGGTATGGAATGTGGGGCAGGCCTGTGGCAGCAGAGGGCAGCATGACGTTGCAACAGCCTGAGGCTGGCTGTGTGTTCTCCAGGTGAAATTGTTGCTGGACCATGGGACCCTGGCAGTGGTGGGCTGCACAGGCTCCTGGAGGGGAGGTGTGGATAGTGACCTGTGCTTGCACACAGGCTTCTTGTTGTCTCCAGCAGTAGCCTTAGCATTTCATGCCACCTCTGGGTCCATGCTGATAGCCACAGCTCGCACCTGTCTCTGGAGCTCGTTTAGGCGGTGCTCTGAATCTCCTCTTCTCACGCACCCCAAAACAATGGTCTCTCGACTCTTAGGCAGGTCCAGACTTTTTCCCGGACTCGCCTCCCTGTTAGCTGTGGCACACTAACCCCCTTCAGGCTGTGTTCACATGCCAACCCCAGTCCTCTCCCTAGGATCTGACCTCTGATGCAGAAGCCTCAGCTCTCAGCCCCCACCCACCCTGGCTGTTGAGCAGACAAGCTTCTCAGGTTGGTGAGTGATCGGCACTGATTGGCACTGATCCTCTGTGCAGGAACCCCTCCGCTTTGCCCTCTGCACCCCTGTTGCTGTGCTCTCCTCCGTTGCTCCAAAGCTTCCCCTGCCCACCCCCTGTCTTCACCAGTGAAGGGACTTCCTAGTGTGTGGAGACATTTCCTCTTTCACAGCTCCCTCCCAGAAGTGCACATCTCATCCCTATTCTTTTGTCTCTGTTTTTTCTTTTTTCTTTTGCCCTACCCAGGTACGTGGGGAGTTTTCTTGACTTTTGTGAAGTCTGAGGTGTTTTGCCAGCATTCAGTAGGTGTTCTGTAGGAGGTCTTCCACATATTGATATATTTTTGATGTATTTTTGAGGAGGAAGGTGATCTCCCCGTCTTACTCATCCGCCATGTTGAAGGTCCTCTCCTAAATGCACTCTTTAATACCAGTACTTTTAATTAGTTTAGATTACACATGAAATGCACAAATCCATTTTTCTTATAAAAATAAGTGTTACCTCTATTCTGTTACATTTCTCAGAGAAAACCAATACTAGTAATTTGATTTGTTTCCTTTCAAAAAACATGTGTGTGCATAATTACATATATGCATCTATAAAAATGTATGTGCATAATTTATGTTTGCACAAATGCTACTTTATTTAGGCTCTGTGTATTCTTCTCGCTTAACAGCATTTCTTAAAAATCTGCCACATCCTTACACCTACCACCTTGTATATTGAGATTAGTGCTTCTCAAGCTAGTTACTGAAAAAGAATTGCTGGGTCAATGGAAATGCACAAAGTAATTCTAAAGTATCTTCCAAATTATCTTTGTAAGCATACCCATTAGGATTTTTTTTAGATTTCTGTGCTAAATGCCTCTATAACTTTGTAGCTCTTTATGTAGAGCACCGTGACCAAATACTGCTACAGACCCACCCGTCAAAGCTCAGCTCAAAGGCACCTTCTGCTGAAGGCATCACTATCTCCCAACTATAATCAGTCTTTCTCTCATGTGAAATTGTACAATGCTTTACCTGTAATCTTACCCTGGCATTTACTATGGGTTCATTGCATTTTAGCAATTCATATGCAGAGTTTATCTCCTCCTTGTCCCCCAGTAAGCTGTAAGCTCCCGAAAGGCAATATTCATGCCATCATTTTTATATTTGCATCCCCACATTCTGTAGTTGTGTGCCTTGCTTAGGTTATTCTTCTATAAGTCTCTATTAAATGAATAAAAAGATGAATAAATGAATACATGGTATAGCACTTCATGTTAGATCAATGCCTTAAAAATTCCAGGATATATCTGTTGTGTTGTCTATTGTCAATTCCATGGAAGCTTGAGCTGAACTCGAGTGGTCACGTTTTAGTCTATTATCACATAATTGCTCCTTTATGCATCATGTTTTACAGCACTGTTAATGAAAGTGATCCTGTATATTTTCAAGGTAGCCCTTGTCATACCTGAAGAAGAAACCTTGTGAACCCTGTCTGAATTGCTCCCTTTCACCAGCACTATTCTTAGCTGCAGTGAGAGATACATTTGTTATAAGTATTTTGAGTATGTACTTGATTCTGTCTGATTTATATGTCATCACAAAACCTTGACCTCCACCTCCACCTCCCAACCCAGTCAGCAACTTGGACATCAAAAATCACTCAAGCTCTGGGTATCCAAATGCTACATGTCTCAGCAGATGCATGGAAGCCATTTCTCCTTCCTTTCCTCCCTCCTTCCTATTCTTTATTCCTTCTTTCCTTCTTTCATTCTCTCTTTCTCTCAGAACTGGAATCATCAGAGAAAAGGGTGTGTTTGGGATATGTGAAAATATACTCGCATTAAGCCAGCGATATTATGGGGAACTTACAGATTTTTAAGGGAAAAATATTTTAGCATTCAAAAACTCATATAAAGTATCTAGAGCTGATTCAAATTAGTTTTAGGCAGACCAGCAGTCTGGCTTTCAACACCTTCCATCTATCTCCCATTTGCAGTCTCTACTAAACCTTTTCATTTTAAGATTTTATTTTTAATGAATTTCCTCTCTTTAGCCTCTTCTATCTCTAGTAGTGATAATAACTCTTTAATTATGGAACAGCCTATATTTGTGTAAAGACCTGTGTTAATTCTAGTTTTTATTCTTAAAGAAATTTCTACATTGTAATTCCAATAATATGTTTTATATCTTCAATCTCTGTTACTAAACCTTGTTTAGACAGTAGATACATAATGGTGACTTATTAATGCAGACTGATTTAATTATTCTAGATACTACAGTCTGAATTTACTACAGTCAGCAAAACTCATTCAAGTTGAATGGTTCTTCTATAATGTTGAGTATCTTGATTACAAAATTGTAGAATATTAATTATAAAGTTGTATAGAATTTAAATATTCTATAAATAAGGGTTAGTCACAGACATGGTCCTGAAACATACCATACATTGAAGATTGGAATAGCACATTCACTTGTGTAAAATATATTTATATGTTTTCTTCAAAAGTTTTAGAATTTTATTTTTGAGTAAGATTTTAACTCAATAACTGATGATACTAATTCTGTTTTTCATGGTGCTATTTAAAAATATATAAGTTTCTCTAGATTCTTATTTCTTTCCTATTTATGTACCAAGCTCTTCAATTTATTTTTACTTTTCCTAAGAAGTTTTGAAACATTTTTAACTTAACTAATGATAACATTAGCCTCATAACACCTTGTTACAGAAAACCTTCCCTGTACGAGCATTATGATAATTAGATCTTCTATTAGATTGGCTCTAAAATTAATATTGTGTCAGTTTTCTAAGTTGTTAGATTTAGAATCACAGTATTCTGCAACAAGTGTGCCTTGGGATAAGTTAAAGTCTAAAAAAAAAAAAAAAAAGACCCAATGCAGCCATAAATAAATAAATAGAAATTTATTTTAAAAAATAAAAAATAAATTAAATTAATTAAATAAAGTCTAGACATACACTATGTGCAGAATGCTATGAGTAATATATAATAATTTTATTTTTAATATCAGAAAAGGAAAAAATAATAAACCTTGGTCATTGCTTTAGAAGACTAGCCTTGCTCTTGGAAACACTTTTGGACATTTCTTGTTTTGAAATAATTGACTATATGAATATATATATATTGCCCTCTGCCTCCAGTTCCTGGCACAGAGCTCCTAAAATCACTGTAATTTTCTAAATGATAATAACACCAGGGTAGTCCTCGTCTTACTTGAAGAAGAATCCTTGTGAACACTGTCTCAATTGATCCCTTTCATGAGCACTATTCTTAGCTGCAGTGAGAGATATATTTGTTATAAGTATTCTGAGTATGTACTTAATTCTGCCTGGCTGATATGTTATCACAAAACTGTGACCTCCACCTATTATTCTAATATTTGGTTCTTTTACCCTGCACTCCAAAATCCCTTGGAATTTCCTGGGTGACAGGAGTGCCTTTTGTTCTATTGAGGTGACTGTTGGTGGACTCCTGGATAGTTTCAGGATGTGGGTTGATCCCCAGAGAGACCAAGCCATGATTAGAACCTTGGAAATGTCTGCCCCACACCCCCATCCTCCAATGAGGAGGGAGAGCCTGGAGACTGAGTTAATGATTGATCTTGCCTCATGATGAAGCCTCCACAAAATTCCCTGAAGTGAAGAGTTCAGAGAGCTTCTGGGTTGGTGTACACATGAAAGTGCTCACAGAGAGGGTATAGAAGCTCCTTCCCACATCCCTTGTCCTATGTATCTCTTCATTTATATCCTTTATTATATCCTTTATAGTAAAGTGGTAAATGTATATGTTTCTCTGAGTTCTGTGAGCCATTCTAGCAAATAATTGAACCAAAGGAAGGGGTCGAAGGACCCCTAATTTATAGCCTGTTGATCTGAAGTACAGGTGAAAATCTGGGACTTACAATCAGTGTCTGAAGTGGGGGGGGGCAGTTGTGTAGAACTGAAGTCATAACTTGTGGGATCTGACGCTAACTCCAGGTAGATAGTGTCAGAACTAAATTGAACTATAGGACACCCAGCTGGTGTCACAGAGAATTTCTTGATGTAGGGGAAATCTCCCCATACTTGGTGACCAGAAGTGTCAGAAGTGAAGTGTTCTGTGTGAACAGTAAAGGAGAACACAGGAGTGTGTTTTCCCTAGACATCTGTTCAGTGTCTTATAGGAGGTGAGCAGGGGTCTTCAAGTCAGCTTTTGTGCCACTTTCTCAAGAACCTCATCTTTCAGATTCTTGACTTGGAAATTTGATTGAACACTAAACTCAACACAGGTCTCCATTTATCTTAATAAAAAACTTCCTTTAAATCAATTTCTGCCCTTACAGCTGTCAGAAATATTTTTCAAAAATATTTATTTTCTGCTTTATAAGGTTAATTGGAATGAAAGGATGATATGTTTTCCCTTGAAAAATATTGGGCTTTTGACCTCTGCTTACAAAACAAATAACAGACATTTTATGCCTTCTTAATTTATTAAACAGATGAAACTGTCTTCCTGTTTTGAACCATACTTCTTTCTTTTCTGGTGAATTCTAAGCTTTGGACTATGTATCTGCTTTTCACTGCTTATTGCCTTTGCAAGACAATTCTGCTCCATTCAAATATTGAATACTAGCCTTGTTGCTATTCTTTAGAGACAAAGAGGATTCTTCTGAGAGTGCTAATGTCTACCACTAGCTTAAGACTTCTAGAGAAAGGGGCTGAAGCATGTTTTTCACTACAATAATGGTAACAGAGACTTTGAAAATTAAGTAGATTTATTCCAAAACATTAAGCTACTTGGACCAACACTGGTAAAACACAGACTGTTAAAAAAAAATACACACACACACACACACACACACAAAGAGGGTATCAACGCAAGTGATATAGAGGGAAATAATTTGCATATTTGGGATGGTTGGAGAAAAGTCTTTGCCTTAGAGATAGAAGAATGAGGAGAAATTGCTAGAGTAAAGCGTTCTTTCCACATTAAGATTTAAATAAAGTATCACCTATTTCCTTTCCATTAGTTTTTTATTCTTCTTTTCTCACTGTATTCCATCCACTGAATGGCTACTCTGGTTTAGTTATTCCATGATATAATCTCCTCTTCTTCCTTCCCTTCACTTACTTTATCTTGCTTTCCCCTCTACTTCATCTTCTTTTCTTCCATCCATTCTCCTCTGGTCCTGTGTTGTCAGGTGAGATCTGATATCCTTGCATGCTCCAGCTCACTAAAGCAACTATGGTGTCATGTCATGACAAATACTTTATAATAATTTACTTGGTCATAAGTAGTGAAAAAACTAACTTAAAACTCTAAATCAAAGCAAAGTTCCTTTTGTTTAAAAGGCAGGGACTCTATAATTCTACTGATTTATAACTCAATTTTTGTATAATCAACTAACTAAATATATTGGGCTTCTTTTGTTAGCTTTTCCTTTCTTCTCAGCTATGTTATACCTTCTTATTCATGGAAAAGATAAAATAAAATATGGTAGAGATATTAAACAGGGAGAACTATAACATCTGTATTGGGTTCTCATTTGAAAGTTTTTCACAGTTATATGTTGAGTTTTTTATTAAGTATTTTATGTGGTGACTTGCCTAATTGTGTATGGGATATTTGATACCACTTATATTTAATGTTTTTAAATGAGTTCTAATTTAATATAGTCAGTGAGGTTATGGGTGTTGATTTGATTCAATATGAATAGCTCAAGTTTTGAAGCTATATTTGTATTCAAACTACTTGTAACCATCTGTATACAGGAGATGGGGCATCTCATTTCCTTTTCAAGCAGTTAATGTGAAGTGCTTTTCATTTGGTATTAAGTTATATATTTCAAGCTTTGGGGTATACATTTTTCATAATTTTTTACACAATGATAGACTTTAGCGTTTGATACCCAAGGAAGCTGTCAACACTGATAATTTCTGGGAAAGTTTTGCAGACTGGAAGCATGAGTCTCATTGAGCCAAATTATCCATTTTGTTTTTGAGTTTCTATATCTTAGATATATAGAAATGAATTGCCATGTGAGGAGAATCTCCAACACATTATTTTAGTTCTTAATCTAGCAACACGTCTTTTCTCCATTTGGGGAAGATGAATTTCCCTGCGGCCGCATTCCTTGAGGAAAACCAGAGCACTGGATGTGCTTTGACCCAGCTATATATCTTAAAATAGTCACTGCTGATTCAGTGTACACAGCACCTTCTTCAATATTTAAACATATTTAAATATAGGCCTTCCCTGAGTTTAGTGACACTGCCATCCAAAGGCCCTATTTTCCTCCTTATTTCTCACTAATCACTCCTTGAACTGTGCTCTGGAACCACCAATTAATGTTCAAGAAATGCTAGTTTGGCCAAGTGAATACTAACAGCTTGCATAAAATAGCTTATTTATTCTTTTAAACATATGGTATGAAGAAGAAAGAAATGCACATAGAATTTAAAGACTGAGGTACTAGGTAGACTCAATTTTATGCACTAGAACGTTTTTATTTCCTTTTTTCCTCCTCCTCCACCTTCTTTTTCTTTTTCTTCTTTTTCAAATTTCATACCACAAATATCTCTAACTTCACGCCAATGCCTTTGGAGCAGCATCCTCTTTAGAGTCCTTCGCAGGACACTATCAGTAGTAACTGAATTTGCCTGGCTAAACAGATGCATTCTTGACATCTCAGCTTATATAAGCAGACTTCTCTGTACATCACCCTTATACATAACTCAAGCACACATGGCAAATATTGGGTAGTGCTTCTCTTTTACATGGACTCTAATGCTATTCTCTATTACCCACCAGTAGCCATCATTACTTTATGTCATTGTTGACCTGAAACAAATAGACTGCCATACATTTCTCCAGCAAAGATGGGTTTGTTTGGGGTCAGCAGAGAACTGCAGTTTAGAGTCTAAAATCATGGTGAGTCATGTGCAATTCTCCTCCCAGAAAGAGATGGAGAACACTTTATAGAAAGGAAAAAGAAGTTGGGAGGGCTGTAGTAATCAAAGAATCTGTGGCTTTTCATTGACTGAGTCCTTTTAAGAACTTTCATTGACTGAGTCCTTCTTCCTGTTTGGCTCTGCTATTGTCACAGAGTATGACAGCTTCCCCTTCTGGTCTCTTAACTCTAATTGAGGTTTCCATTTAATAATTTTTTACATTATTATTTCCTATTTATTCATCTGGGTCCCTTGCTAAGCTCTCAGGGTAATGAAGCAGGCGTAGTTTTGACCCTATTCATTCTAGTAGGTAAGGGTATCTAGTACCGTGCATAGCATATAGTAGAGTTCAATAAATGTTTGTTGAATGAATAAATGAATGAAGTAATTAGGCAGGTGTTATTTCATATAACAGTCATAATTATGAAGATAATTTGAGAAACTAAAGCAAAATGGTCCTATATTCTTAGGAAAAACTTTTCAGACAGAGAAGCTTGCAAGTGTAGGAGAATGAGGACACATAATTAATTTTTGATTCCCAGAGCAAAGTCCAAATATATGTTAACCTCTTCATGTAATTTGTATGGTAACTGTCTTCCAGTAAACCCAAACTCAGCCCTCCATTTCCTTATACCACAAGATATACTTATTTTGTTTTCTGGTTTAAGTATTCTGTGAAAAATTGAAGCATTAATTTTTATAACAGCAAAACTAGGTGATAAGCCACTAGTACTATTATTAATTCATGAAACCTACAAATAAACAAGCAGTGAAAAACAATAGTGAAAGTGTTAATCTACAATTGCCTTGAAAAGTGCCTGTAAAATTTTTTCCTTCAAATTTTGCCGCCAAAAACATTATGGTAGAAGTAACATGGTGTTACAATAAGAAAGGTTAAAAAATGTCATAGCCCAATATTTTAGAGTGTACTGTGTTGTAAAAAGGTATAAGGAATTCTCAAAACTTTTTACTGCTGTATACTGGGAGCTCTGTATGAAATTGCTAAAGTGGTATTGATAGAAAAGAGGATAGTTTCATTTTTTTGTATGCTCTTTGTATGATTCTGTCTGTCATGTGTAATTCAGATGTACAAATATAACAAATGAATTAGAAAAAGAACCATACTCAGTTTCCAGTTAGATTTGCTTACCAGGACTTTGCAGTAGGATTATTACCTGTCCTCCATGCTCAGAGTCTGTCATGTTCACATTTTAGTTCTCACAGTTCCACGTATATTTCTTTCTATATGATATGTATCACTATATGTTTGTTAAATGAGGTTGAAATCAAAAGACATTTGGAGTATATATAAAAAGAATTTAAAATATTTCTAAAGCAATTTGCAGTCTTTTAAGTATGTATTTACCAAAATATTTAGAAAATCTGACCTCTGTGGCTTATATGACCCAGCAATCAAAATATAACAAAGTGGGGCTTCCCTGGTGGCGTAGTGGTTGAGAGTCCGCCTGCCGATGCAGGGGACACGGGGTCGTGCCCCGGTCCGGGAGGATCCCACATGCCGCAGAGCAGCTGGACCTGTGAGCCATGGCCGCTGAGCCTGCGCGTCCAGAGCCTGTGCTCCGCAGCGGGAGAGGCCACAGCAGTGAGAGGCCTGTGTACCCCAAACTAACAAACAAAAAATATAACAAAGTGTCATCTGAAACAGTGTGTAAATCTAGAGGATGTATAAATTTAATTTAGCTGCTTCTGCAAACCAAAAAAGGCAAGTGTATTGAAATAGTTCAGAACATGGGCTTTGGTGTTTGATGACCTGGATTTTAATAACAGATCTGCCACTTAATAGGCAACTTTACTTTTGTAAGCATCAGCTTCTTCATCTAAAATAAGAGTATATTCCTGTCCTGCCCCTAGGTTCTTCAGAACCATTTTTTTTTTTTTAGATTTCATATATATGTGTTAGCATATGGTATTTATTTTTCTCTTTCTGACTTTCTGACAGTCTCTAGGTCCATCCACCTCACCACAAATAACTCAATTTCATTTCTTTTTATGGCTGAGTAATATAAAAAATAAAAATATAAAATAAAATAAGAGTGAGAAACACCCACCCTATAGGTTTGTTTTGAGTATAAATACAATAAATGCAAAATGTTTAGCACAGGACCTATCACTCAGTAAGCTGCTAGATACATTTACCTCTTTTTTCCTCAACTTGTAGAAGGAAGTTGTTGATAAACAGGAAAAACAACATAAAATTACTCTGAGCATGCAATATAATTTTGAGGTAGCCAGTGTCCTTATTAACGTAGGCTTTAATATCAGAAAGTTTGAAGCCCAAACAAACTAGGAGATCTAGCATAAGTCACTTAAAATTTGTAGATTTCTATCTGTTAATTGCGGAAAACAATAGCTACTTTCCCTAATTTAAGTAATTGCTGTTAAAGGGAATTTTAAAATACAAAGTATTAAACAAATGAAATGGACACAAAACACACTCCAGACTGTGCCAGTTTGTGCACAGTGACTTGCAATTTTAAATTACTATGAGACATCACAGGATATTGAAAATATGGAACACAAGAGCCAGATAAGTAGAAAATTAGTTCTGGAAATAATGTTTGTTCAGATTGTTAGGGCAAGTCCATTTTTTTCCCCTCAGGCAGATAATTTGAAGGTTGTACTAGCTTCATTTTCCAGAGAGAAGGGTAAAGAAAGGAAGTTAATCTTATCTCTTCATGTGTCACGTACCTTAGGACCTAGTCAATAAATATTAATTGATGAAGATGATATTGCAAGGACTATGTTTTGTGAAATTGATTCATAGAAGTCAGCCTTAGGCAGTTATACCGATGTGATTGGATGTTTCCAACGTCTTTTATTTAACTCTCTTTTGTAAGATCATGTCGAAATAAATGTTTAATTGGGATCCTGAGCATCTATCTTTTTTTCTTCCCCCTTCTGCCCCTCCTTCCCTCCCTCCCTTCCTCCCTGTCTCCCTTCCTTTCTCTCTCCCTCTTTCTCTCCCTTCCTTCCTCCCAGCTCTCTTTCTGTCTCCTTCCCTTGCCTGTTTATATAGTGTACAATTAAACCATAACCTTATAGGATGGGGATAGCAATTAGATCAATTTCGATCTCTTTTTATCGTTAGCCCTTGAAAAGTCTTACCTAACAAACCTAGAAAGTAGAGGAAAAAGGGACTTAAGCTAATTTTTTTTCTTCCTTTTGCCATTTACCATTCACAGAAACTCAAGGTTCAGCTGGTCTTTTTGAAAAGTCCATTTTGTGGAAAGTTGTATGAATGTCAGGACTTGTACATACCGGCACTGGACACCCTCAGCTTGGAGACAACATGGCCCAGAGGCTGGTCTGAACTTTGTTTTAAAAAATAGTTGCTTAAATCCTTGGAACACCATCCCAGCCCAACCTGTGCCTGAACCAGTCCCTGGAATAAATTCCTGCATTGTCTGCTGCCTCATTATTCCATACCCCTTAGGCTCACACACAAAGGAATACTTAAGATCACAAAACATCATGATCTCAATAACTTATTTTTAAAGTTTTTGTTCATCCCAAGAGTTTTATTTTTCACGAAATGCAATTAATTAGAGAGGTAAGTCATGGAATTCCAGATTATAATGTCAAAATATTTACCATGGGGCTGCAACCTTGTGTAGTGGACAAAAAGCCCCTGCCTAGTAACATATTTCATTTTTATATAATTTAATATTGATTTTTCATGTTTTGTTTAACCTGAAAGCCTAACTTTTATCAGGTTTCTTGAATTATCAGCAGTTTTTTGGGGAGATTCCTACAACCACATAGTAAATCAATTCAACAGACAGATTTGAGTCTGATCTACGTGCAAGGAAGGGGCAGAAATGAATAGGACAGCCTGTGAGAAGCTCAGGTGTGATGGAGAAAGTCAAGCTTACACATAACTAATATACCTAATAAAAAGCCTTAGACTATAGGAACAATACAAGTTTTCTAGAAGACTAGAAGGAAATATTGTTTTTGGCTTAGTGAGACTAGTGCTTTTTGTGGAGTATCTTCTCAAAAATTTTCTTCATTTCCTCTGTGGTAGTTTGGCTTAGATTTTCTAGCACTCCATCTTCTAGCATGGGCTTTTTTGTTTACATTGTTGAGAACTGCCTATTTTTATTATCTCTTCCTGGATATGCAGGAATTTGTCTTTGTTTCCATCTCCTGCTCTCTCTCTCTATCTTTCATGTTTAAAATCATAACAGTTTACCAGGAACTGTCTTGGAATTTATGATTTTGTATCAGTTATTCTGGAGACATGGTGTACTCCCTCCTCTAGACTTGGGTTCAAGTTTTCTTTTTATTTCTGAACAATTTTCTCACTTACAAATTAAAATATTTTTTGTTTTATTTTTTTCAACTTCTGTCTTCATGAAGGCCACATCTCTCATTTTATGTATTTTTAACTTCTTATTCATTTCAGTCATTTTTTAAGTTTTTTTCTTTGTCTTGTCCTCTCTGGCATTTACCATCTATTTGATTGTATAGACTCCGCTTTTCTTAATCTCAGCATGACCTTCATTTTTGGTGCCATTTTATTTTTTTTTCTTCACCTTTTTTCCTTAGAAACAATGTCAATTTATTTTTCATGTCCTCCCCCTCCCTGCTATGCCATTTTCCTGTGTGTGTGTGGGGCAGGAGAGACAGAGAGAAAGAGAGAGAGAGAAAGAAAGGAGAGGGAGAGAGAGAGAGGGGGAGAGAGAGAGAGAGAGAGAGAGAGAGAGAGAGAGAGAGAGAACATGAGTGCTTTGGTTTGATTTTCCTTATTCCCAGATTTTCCTTATTCCTACAGATACAGGCCTGCTCACAACTCAGTCTTCTCCAATGGGGTTCACCTTTGGATAAGTGTTTCAGTGATGGGACATCTATAAATTCTTTTATTTATCCCAGCATCTTTAATCTGTAGTATCTAACAGGGTCCAAAGATCTTCATTCAACAACCCATGCCCTTCAGTGTCATTGCTCCTAAAAATGGTGTTGGTTCTGTCCCTCAGGGTGAGGCACCTGGCCTGGAACTCTCTGAGTTTTTCCAGTCTTATCTGCATCTGCATCAGCAGGCATGTCTGCTCTACCCTTTACTTGTTCTGACAACTCTCCTCATACATTGGGCCTGTGGTTATAGTGCGCCCTAGATTAACTGAAGAGTTTATGTGTCTATTTCTCATCCTCCCTCTAAGCTCAGAGAGGAAAGGGGAATACACGTCCTGATCCTGCCATCATAAATGTAAAGTCCCCAGAGTCTTTCTTTAAAGTTCTATCCGTAATTTTATCACATTTGTTGGGATAAAATGGTAAAATAGAGTTGTCAATTTTTGTAGTCAGGGATCTTCCCTGAGGATTGTTGATTTGTCTTGCATACTCTTGACAACATAAACACAATGCAATAAAAAGAATAATAGCTAAGGTTTGAGTGTGCTTACATAAGGTACTGTCCTAAGCCTTTACATGTATCAACTCATTTAATTTTCACAGTCACCTTATGAAGTAGATGCTATTCTAGGCCAAACTATCATTCAAGATTATGGAAATACATAGATTGGGGTTTGCAATGTGCAGTGTAACAGATATTATGTTGTATTCAGCAACATAACCTGGCCAGATTTATGATTTAACTTCTATTATCGCTAAATGTGTTTCTCTGAGTCAGATAGAGTGGTGGAATTAATAACAGATATACATAAATTTCCTTACCAATTGGTTTTTAAAAAGAAATATGCTAATAAGTAATGATCAGACTTGAGAGCAGAGGGACCAGGGAAGAGCTAGGCCCTTTGTAATTGACAGGAGCCACAGGGGTAATGTTGGATGGATCTGGCAAGAGTAGCTGAATGTATGCTTTGCTTTATCAGAAAAAGCTTTGATGCCCAACTCAGTTACTCATTATCTCCTTGATGAGAAAAAGGTAAATAACTGAAACAAAAGCCTGGATCAGTAAATTTCTGATCTCATATATATGTATAACATCTGATCCTTACCAGCTAGATCCCAGGGTTCTCATTATGATAATCCTCTACCTTGGGATGCAGAATGAGCAGTGAGGCAATGAAGAGATTTGGGCCATTACCATGTATTCTTTTAAAATATTTTTCATTTATTCACTTCACCTGGTATGGAGGTCTATCCCTTATTTTCTAATTTGATGCCTGGCAATTACATGTGCTTAACTTAGTTGAAACATTCAGGTGGTCCAGGAAAAAATAAAATTGGCTGTCTGTCCATGAAATTAGCCCAGAAGCCATTCTATAATATTTCCTTTCTGCATTATTTTTAGTATCAAGTTCACATTGATTCATATGGTGCCTAACACAATAACTCTTACATAGCAGAAAATCTATAAATTTTTTTGATTGACTGTAAATTCTAGTATGGGTCAATTTAAGGTATTACCTTCCTTGTGGTATTTTGCCTGATCATAATTCTTGAGCAAGGTAAGTATAAGACTGACCATCATTATATGACTAAAGAAAAGAAAATCCATTGAGAAAAGACCCATAAATAACTTCTTAGACTTCTTGCTGTATAAAATATTGTAGCGGTTAAGATCACAGGCTTTAGAGTCAGCTAAACCCTATTTGAATTCCAGATCTATTACTATTCCTTATTGTGAGAATTTAGATATGTTACTCAAGTTCTTTGAGTCTTATTTTCTTCATCTATGAAGTGAGGTTAATAAATGTATTTCTAAGAACTTTGTGAGGATTACCAGAGAAAAAAATGAATTAAAGCATCCATCCTTGAGGTCTTATATTTACTAAAGAAATAAAAGAATACTATCTCAAAAAAATTAAAGTTCAAAAATCTGAATATTCAAGTTGAAAACAGAATTCCTGAACTTATACTAATGCTCTCTTGCTTTTTATAGGGCTAAAAGTGTTACCTAGTCCAAGCTTGTACCGATTGCCACAGGACAGGCCAATAAATCGAGAGATGAGCTGTTGGGGCCAGGAGTAGTGACTTTATTCAGAAAGCCAGCAGACCAAGAAGATGGTGGACTAGTGTCCCAAAGAACCATCTTACTGAGTTAGAATTCAGGCTTATTTTATACTAAAAGGGGAGGGAGTGTGGCTTGTTGTTGCAGACTTCTTGGTGCCAGAATCCTCTTACAACTGTCCACATAGGTCTGGTTACAGTGTTCCTGTAAACCTCCAAAGTAGGCATTTCTAATTGTGAATCATTTATTAATTTGTTGAATAAGAGTAAGATGAGAGAACACAGTAAACAGAAAATTTAATTAAAAATAAATATTTTGAATAGGTATATTTTTACTTCTATCTAACTTCCTGCTCTTTAAAAGACTTCCAGTCCTAAATTTTACTTGGAAGAATTTAGTCAACAAAGCTAGTGGCTGCACTGCCAGAAACACAGTTGCCTTATTTGGAAAGCAGCAAGTATTTCTCTTCAAGTGTTCACCAAACAGCACCATTTGGAGTGAGGAAGTATTGACACTGCTTTTAAAACATGCTCTTAAATATATATTTTTAAAACAAAGTCAATTTTAGTAAACTAGGTTGTTTCTCTCTTCCTTTTGCAGAAATTGAAGTTCAAAAGATTGTCAGTTATTTTTAAGTTTCATGAAGCAAAATGCCTGTATTCTTTATAATAGAAAAGGGAGATGTTACCCAAACTCAAAGCAAACTAAACTGATTTTGCTGCAAAATTTTCAGGCTATAGCAACTTACTTGAAATAATCAGTTACTTATTATGTACTTCTTTCCTTTAACCAAATTTTTATCAGTGATTTAGAACACATTTATTAATGTTTCACTTCATAGTATGTATTGTTTCACTCAAAATGTTATTTTGTTTGAAAATAACAAAAAACCTGCCCCAGAGAATAAGAGACAGTAAATTTTAAAAATGAGAGGGTAAAAAATAGTATGGTCACTGTTTTATTTCTTTAAAAATCTGTGATTTAGGGGAAAGAATACAGTGAATCATGAAACCCAATCTACAAATCAGGGCATTGAGACCTGGTGAGAATCATAAAGTGTGCTGGACCGTATTATGACTCATATAAAATGTGAATCCCTATCAAACCCTCTGAAATTGTGTAGCAGCTGGGTCAGTTTGAACCTGTGATTGGAGTTTCAGCTTCATCATTGGAACTTTGTTTTCCTGTTAACTAACATATTAGTTAAGAGTATAAGAATTATAATTAAATCCAGGTCTGACCTTCATTAGTTGCAGGTCTCCAAGTTCCTAAAGCACCACTTTCCTTATCTTTACGATGGGAATAAGAAAATAATAAGTAACTCTCCCAGGGTTGTTATAAGCTTTATATTTTTATTGGAGTATAATTGCTTTACAATGTTGTGTTAGTTTCTGCTGTGCAATGAAGTGAATCAGCTGTATGCATACCTATATCCCCTGCCTCTTGGACCTCCCTCCCATACCCCCATCCCACCCATCTAGGTCATCACAGAGCACCAAGCTGAGCTTTCTCTGCTTTATAGCATGTTCCCACTAGCTATCTAATTTATGCATGGTAGTGTGTGTATGTCAATGCTAATCCTCCAGTTTGTCCCACCCTCCCCTGCCCCACTGTGCCCACATGTCCATTCTCTATGTCTACATCTCTATTCCTGCCCTGCAAATAGATTCATCTCTACCATTTTTCTAGATTCCACATATATATTCATTAACATATGATATTTGTTTTTCTCTTTCTGGCTTACTTCACTCTGTATGACAGACTCTAGGTCCATCCACATCTCTACAAGTGACCCAGTTTCATTCCTTATTATAGCTGAGTAATATTCCGTTGTATATATGTACCACATCTTCTTTATCCATTCATCTGTCATTGGACATTTAGGTTGTTTCCATATCTTGGCTTTAAATGAGTTCAGTAGTAGAAAATGCTTAGCACAGTTGCTTGCACATTCAACTCTCAGGAAGTGTTAGCAATTGTGATATAGCCAGGGCAGGAGTCTTAACACAGAGATACTCTCCCTATTGTGGGACTTCCAACACCCATCCTCTCATTTATATGGGAGGATTTTCCCTTCTACCACCACAGGAATGGCGAATAATCTCATTAACTAAGAAAGGAAATATAAAAGGAAGAAATTTAGGGTTTATTTCCTTAGTTTTTATTGAAAGAAAAATGTTACCTTTGGATGTATTATTTTGGCAGTCCTTGCATGTGAAAAGAAAGGGAGAGCTATGGGTTCCTAAACTGAATGTTGTAAGTGAATTTAACCACTTGAAAAAATAATTTCCATGGCAGCAATGCATTAAAACTGAATAGTAACAATGAGCATCTACAAAAAAAAATTCTTTCAATTTATAAATTGATTATCTCATGTATTATCTTTTTTTTTTTTTTTTTTTTTTTTTT
>NW_006777292.1:280516-303898 GCF_000442215.2 Lipotes vexillifer | reverse complement strand
GGCGGTACGTGGGCCTCTCACCGTTGTGGCCTCTCCCGTTGCGGAGCACAGGCTCCGGACGCGCAGGCCCAGCGGCCATGGCTCACGGGCCCAGCCGCTCCGCGGCACGTGGGATCCTCCCGGACCGGGGCACGAACCCGCGTCCCCCGCATCGGCAGGCGGACTCTCAACCACTGCGCCACCAGGGAAGCCCCATGTATTATCTTTTTTAATTCCTATATTCTTATATTTAGATATTATTATCATTATTATTTAACCAGATAAGAAATAGTGTGATTCAAAATATTAAGTGACTAGCTTATTATCCCATAGCTGAGACTTCTAGCTATGTTTATATATATATATATATATGTATATATACACACACACATATTTGTGTATATATAAAATATATGCATATATGTACATATTTCATATGTGTATTATGTAATGTGTATATACACACATGCATACATATATTAATATATATTAATATATGTGTATATATATTCATATTCATATGAATAGACACATAAATGTATAAAGTGGGAGAGAGGATATACTATGTTTGCAAATGTATTGAATATATATACTGAATATATTCTGGCAAGTATGAACACAAAATTGAGATTAACATGACAGTGTTAGTTGTAAAAATAAAGAATTCACATATACAAATTATACTTGAAGAAAAACTTAAAATAATTGTCCTAGCTCCCTTTACTGAAATGATTTATAAAATTTCTGATATGTGATTCAGGTGAGTAAATACAGCTCATATAGGAGCAAATGACTTATTAGATTCATTTTATTCATATCTAATTTTCTCAAAGAATATAAGCAATTTTAACAAATTAAATTCATTACTTACTCTAAATTGAATTAAAGTGATTTCTTGCATTTCTTATGTGGAAGAAGTCACTGGGGTTTTCTTTCCTCTCAAATACAAGTTATGAATCCATTTTCTTTCTTGGATTGATTATGTGTGTAATGAAAGGCTTTGAACAGAATTCAGAAAACATCTCAAAAGAAAATGAATATTTAGACATTATTTAAGTCAAAAAAATGAAATTTTGTGTTACACTATGAAATGAAAGTATAATTACTGAGCACTAATATGTGAGGTGCTTTCATTTATGTTGCTTAGTTTAATACTAACAACATAACAATGTGGTAACTGTTAACCTCTTTTGAAAATGAAGAAATCAAGTCACAGATAAGTTATTCACTGAGCATAAGATTGCACAATTAGTAAATGGCAATTCTACATTCAATTCCATATTTTTCTGACTCCAAAGAACACGTCATTCTCTTTTAAAAAATTACTCGTTTTCTTTTTTTAATTGAAGTTGTCAACCCATAACCATTTTAACAAACAAAACAGATGAAGGATTGATTGATTTAATTCTCATGTGGCCACTTCTTTATTCTTTCTGGGTTTCCCACTCTCTGAGTTCTCAGCTCTCTAAGAATTTCTGAGTGAGTGTTACTCAATATTACAATCTTATGTGGCAGTTGGAGACTAAATCCCCTGTTAGGGAATTCCCTGGCAGTCCAGTGGTTAGGACTCCATGCTTTCCCTGCTGAGGATGGGGGAACTAAGATCCCACACAAAAGAATGTAGACTTAAAAAAAAAAATCCCTAAGTTACATTCTGCCTCTGCCATTTATTTGGTTGATGACCTTGAAAACTTTGACAGATTTCTGAACCTCATTACTTCCAAACTGTGGTATTTCCCAAAGAGTCTAAGTTCGTCCATCAGTTTGTCCCATATCCACTGAGACTTTTATGTTTCTCACATGCTTTGCCTGGCCACACTTCCACCACCAAAACCCAGAAGTTTATTATTCTATAATGTATTACATTTTGAAATTCTTTCACTTATTTTATTTACTTTTCTTTTTTTTGTTTCTGTGGAATTAGGGATCTTGTCTGCATGATCATTATTTTATGCCCCGTGCCTAGTACTTTTCCTGGCATGAAATCAATACTCACAAACTATTGACTGAATGCAGAAATGATTGAAATTATTAGTGTTCAGTTTGAGTCAAACTATAAAAACAATGACATTAACATATTGTTTTCTTAATCTTATTCTGATTGGTGTGTGGGACATATTATAACTCATTTGTTGCTAAGTGAGGTGGAACATTTGTATTGATTTAGTGTTAAGATCTGCTATTTTCCTGATGTAAACCTGTTTCTTAATGGTGTGACCACACAAAATATTTCTAAATAGTCCAAGAAAAACTGAAATAAGACAAAAAGTGATGTGTAATAGTGTTGACATCTCTTAGAAGCATAACGTAAAGAGAAAAAACAATAAAAAAGACACAAGTTCTGAATAAAACTTGTTATGGTGGATTGACACTCTCCTTTGAGAGTTTATTTATAAACAAAACTAAGTATTGCAAACTCTTCAAGATACAGTAACAATTGGAATATTAAAGCACTTAACATTTTAAGACTAGCATACAGACTTATTTTTATGTGCCTAACTGTCAGATGTCCTGGGAATTATGAAGACAAGTCCTTCAGCAACTATCATGTATGAATTATACAACATGATTTTATTAGATTTTAAAAGGTTTATTATTTTCTTTAGACTCTATAATAAAGACTATTAAATAATATTTTCACATAAATACAAAATAAATAGTGTTACTCCTTTATAAAACAATATAAAACATCTTTTTGCAAATTAATACAGGCTGGTATAATTCTACTCTAATCAATATTTAAATATATTTACATTTCATCACCAGGCCTTCCCTGTGTTTAATGTTACTATCATCCAAAAGCCATATCAAGTTGGGAAGAACTGACATGTTGACGATATTGAGTCTCAGTATTCATGAACGTGGACTACTTCTCTATTCATTTAGTTCTTTGAATTCTTTCAGCAAAGTTTTATAGTTTTCCTCATAGAGATCTTGTGCATATTTGTTAGATTTATACCAAAATATCTCATTTTGGGGGGTGCAAATGTAATGGTGTTATGTTTCTAATTTTAAATTCCACTTGTTTACTGCTAGTATATAGGAGAGTGATTAACTTTTGTATGTTAATATTGTATCCTGCAACCTTTCTATACTAACTTATTAGTTCGAGGAGGGGTTTTTTTTTATGCCAGTTTTTTTTAGGTTTTCTAAAGAGATGATCATGTCATCTGCAAGCAAAGACAATTTTATTTCTTCTTTCTCAGGCTGAATACTTTTGATTTTCTTTTCTTGTCTTATTGCATTAACTAGGACTTCTAGTATGATGTTGAAAAGCAGTGATTAAAGGGGATATCCTTAAGTTGTCCCTGATTTTCATGGAAAAGCTTTTAGTTTCTCACCATTAAGAAGAAATGTTTTTGATAACCTGGAAGACATATTACAAATGATTTTGAGGAGGCATTTTGAGATAATTGAAGGTACTGTTGACCTCTGAATTCCATGCAACAAACCTTATAAGGTACTCACTAGCTCAGAAAACCAGTGAGTCTATAATACTCAATCTGTTCTTTTTTTTTTAAAAAAAGTTTTGCATAATTTTGAGTAGTCAACAATTTGTCCTTAGGTAATAATAGCTAACACCATACTCAACACTAAAAAGTTGAAAGCTTTACCTATCAGTTCATGAAAAAGATAACAATGCCCACTCTCACCACTTTTATTCAACATAATACTGGAAGTCCTAGACAGAGCAATTAGGCAAAACAAAGAAATAAAAGGCATCCAAATTAGAAAGGAAAACAAAATTGTTGTTATTCACAGATAATATGATCTTATATATTAAAAATACCAAAGACTCAACCCCAAAACTATTGGAACTAATCAACAAATTTAGTAAATTTGTAGGATATAAAATCAATATACAGAAACCAGTTGCATTTCTATAAATACTAGCAACAAAATATCCAAAAAGGAAATACAGAAAACTATCCCATTCACAGTAGAATCAAAAAAATAAAATACTGAGGAATAAATTTAACCAAGGAAGAGAAAGATCTGTATGAATAAAACTACAAGGCTTCAATGAAATAAACTGAAGATGACACAAACACATGAAAGCTATCCCATGTTTATGGATTGTAAGAGTTAATATAGTTAAAATATATATATAATATGAGTCTTACAGCTCTAGAAACAGGTGTCAAATAGTATGTGAGTTTTTGTGGCAAATTTCTTGTCTATGCTCTTGATTGTTTTCATCTTCTAAATTTTTAAGCAACTCTATAAGGTATAAATTGTATACTGTAAAATTCATCCATCATAAGTGTATTATTCAATAACTCTTACTGCAAAGAGTTGTACAACTATTACCACACTCCAGTTTTAAAAAACTAACATCACCCCCAAATTTTCATCATGTCCCTTTACAGTCAGTCTCTGCACCCTCCACTAGACTAAAGTGACCACTGATCTGCTTTGTGTCTTTATAAATTTACCTTTGCTAGTAATGTCACACAAATGAAATCATACAACATGTAGAATTTTATTTCTGGCTTCTTTCACTTAATACAACAAATTTGAGATCCGTCCATGTTGCACATGTATCAACAGTTTGTTCATTTTTATCGCTGAGTTGTGTTACATTGGATGGATACCCCATATTTTGTTTATTTACTCACTTGTTGAGGGGCATTTGAGTTGTTTCCAGATTTTGGCTAACATAAATAAAATGGTTACAAATGTTTGTGTAAAATCCTTTGTATGAACAATCTCCTTTCATTTATATGGGTAAAGACGAAGGATTAGAATACCTGTTTCATGTGGTAGATGAATGTTTAATTTTTAATGAACTGCCAGTTTTATTTTCCAAAGTGACTGTAATGTTTTACATTCTAAAAGGCAATGTATGAGGGTTCCAGTTGCTCCACATCCATTAAAAATTTGGTCTTGTCAGATTTTTGGTTATAGCCATTCTAGTGGGTATGGAGTAGTCTTTAATCTTGGTTTTAATTAAAAAATTAGTGGATCATTTCATGTGTTTATGAACCAGTCATATATATTCTTTTGTGACATGTCTATTCAAAACTTTGGTCCTTTTTTTTTCTTTTTTCTTCCAGTTTTATTGAGTTATAATTGAGCTACAGCACTGTACAATTTAAGGTGTACAGCATAATGATTTGATTTACATATATCATGAAGTGATTATCACAATAAGTTTAGTGAACCCCCATTATCTCATATAGATACAAAATTAAAGAAATAGAAAAATTTTTTTCTTGTGACAAGAACTCAGGATTTAATCTCTTAACAACTTGCATATATAGCATATAATAGTGTTATTTATCATTCTGTACATTACATCCCCAGTGCTTATAACTGAAAGTTTTTACCTTTTGACTGTCTCCATCCAGTTCCCCCTCCCCCAAACACCCTCCTCTGGTAACCACAAATATAATATCTTTTTCTATGAGTTTGTTTGCTTGTTTTTGAATTATAATTGACCTAGAACACTATGTTAGTTCCTGGTACACAACATACTGATTGAATATTTTTATACATTTCAAACCAATCAGCACAATAAATTTAGTTATCACATGTCACCATACAAAAATATTACATAGTTATTGACTATATTCCCCATACAGTTCGTTTCCGACCTATGGCTCATCTGTTTTTGCAACTGGACGTGTGCACCTCTGAATCTTCCTCACCCATTTCTTTCCTCCCTCCATCCCTCTCCCCTCTGGCAACCACTTGTTTGTTCTCTATGAGTTGGTTTCTGTTTTGTTTGTTCATTTGTTTTGTTTGTTTAGATTCCACATATAAGTGAAATCATACAGTATTTGTTTTTCTCTGTCTGAGCATCACTTAGCATAATACCTTCTCAGTCCATCCACATTCTTGCAAATGACATGATTTCATTTGTTTTTATGGCTGAGTAATATTCCACTGTGTATATATAGGCAGTGTATATATAGGTCTCGTTTTTTTGTTTTTGTTTTTTTTTAATCCATTCAGCCACTTTATGTATTTTGACTGGAGCATTTAGTTCATTTACATTTAAAGTAGTTATTGATAGGTACTGCCATTTTGTTAATTGTTATGGGGTTGTTTTTGTAGTTCTTTTGTTGTTGTTGTTGGTCCTTTCTTCTTTTGTTCTCTTTGCTTGTGACTTGATGAGTTCTTTGAATATCTTTGCGATCAGTACCCTGAACTCTTTATTAGGTAGAATGCCTGTCTCCACTTTACTTATCTCTTCTTTTGGGGTTTTATCTTATCTCTTCATTTGGAACATGTTTCTCTGTTGCCTCATTTTACCTCATTTGCTCCTTTTATTTCTATGTATCTGGTAGGTTGATTATGTTTCCCAACCTCAGAAAAGTGGCCTTTTGTAGGAGACATCTTATATATCCCAGCAGCACACTCCCCTCTGGTCAGCAAACCTATATGCTCTAGGGATGCCCCCATGTGGTCTTCATGGGTCCTGTTGTGGTAGGTTGACTACTGTGCATGGTCTTAGAGGCATGGCTGGCCCCTATTTCGGTTGGTTGCCAGGTCCTGCCTTGTGTGGAGACTGCTGGCCACTGGTTGGTGGATCCAGTTTACAAGGTTGCTGGCTGCAGAGCTTCAGGGGTCCTTGGGGCTAGTGCTGGCCCACTGGTGGGTGGAGACTCATCTTTCTGGTGCAGGAAACCAAGGCTGGAGAGCCCAATATGGCACTCAAATCACTCACTCTTTGGAGAACCCCTGCTATTATAACTATACTCCTGTTTGTGAGACACCCACTGAAAGGTATAGGCTTTTTTTTTTTTGTAATATCTTTATTGGAGTACAATTGCTTTACAAAGGTATGTTAGTTTCTGCTTCATAACAAAGTGAATCAGCTATAATATACATATATCCCAATATCTCCTCCCTCTTGCATCTCTCTCCCACCCTCCCTATCCCACCCCTCTAGGTGGTCACAAAGCATCGAGTGGATCTCCCTGTGCTTTGCGGCTACTTCCTACTAGCCATCTATTTTACATTTGGTAGTATATATGAGTCCATGACACTCTCACACTTTGTCGCAGCTTACCATTCCCCCTCCCTGTGACCTCAAGTCCATTCTCTACGTCTGGGTCTTTATTCCTGTCCTAGGTTCTTTATTCCTATCCCTAGGTTCTTCAGAACCTTTTTTTTTTGGGATTCCATATATATGTGTTAGCATACGGGATTTGTTTTTCTCTTTCTGACTTACTTCACTCTGTGTGACAAACTCTAGGTCCATCCACCTCACTACAAATAACTCAATTTAGTTTCCTTTTATGGCTGAGTAATATTCCATTGTATATATGGGCCATATCTTCTTTATCTATTCATCTGTCGATAGACACTTAGGTTGCTTCCATGTCCTGGCTATTGTAAATAGAGCTGCAATGAACATTGTGGTACGTGACTCTTTTGAATTATGGTTTTCACAGGGTGTATGCTCAGTAGTGAGATAGCGGGATCATATGGTAGTTCTATTTGTAGTTTTTTAAGGAACCTCCATACTGTTCTCCATAGTGGCTGTATTAATTTACATTCCCACCAACAGTGCACGAGGGTTCCCTTTGCTCCACACCATCTCCAGCACTTATTCTTTGTAGATTTTTCTGATGATGGCCATTCTCACTGGTGTGAGGTGATGCCTCATTGTAGTTTTGATTTGCATTTCTCTAATGATTAGCGATGTTGAGCATTCTTTCATCTGTTTGTTGGCAATCTATATAGCTTCTTTGGAGAAATGTCTATTTAGGTCTTCTGCCTTTTTTTTTTTTTTTTTTTTTTTTTTGCGGTACACGGGCCTCTCACTGCTGTGGCCTCTCCTGTTGCGGAGCACAGGCTGCGGACGCGCAGGCTTAGCAGCCATGGCTCACGGGCCCAGCCTCTCTGTGGCATGTGGGATCTTTCCAGACCAGGGCATGAACCCATGTCCCCTGCATCGGCAGGTGGACACCCAACCACTGTGCCACCAGGGAAGCCCAGGTTGTTTGTTTTTTTGATATTGAGCTGCATGAGCTGCTTGTAAATTTTGGAGATTAATCCTTTGTCAGTTGCTACATTTGCAAATATTTTCTCCCATTATGAGGGTTGTGTTTGGCTCTGGTTATGGTTTCCTTTGGTATACAAAAGCTTTAAAGTTTCATTATGTCCCATTTGTTTATTTTTATTTCCATTTAACTAGGAGGTGGATCCAAAAGGATCTTTCTGTGATTTATGTCATAGAGGGTTCTGCCTATTGTTTCCTCTAAGTTTGATGGTGTCTGGACTTACATTTAGCTCTTTAATCCACTTAGAGTTTATTTTTGTGTATGGTCATAGAGAGTGTTCTAATTTCATGCTGTCCACTTTTCCCAACACCACTTATTGAAGAGGCTCTCTTTTCTCTGTTGTATATTCTTGCCTCCTTTATCAAAAATAAGGTGACCATATGTGCATGCTTTTATCTCTGGCCTTTCTGTCCTGTTCCATTGATCTGTATTTCCTTTTTTGTGCCAGTACCATCCTGTCTTGATTACTGTAGCACTGTAGTATTGTCTAAAGTCAGGGAGCCTGATTCCTCCAGCCCCGTTTTTCTTTCTCAAGATTGCTTTGGCTATTCGGGGTCTTTTGTGTTTTCATACAAATTGTGAAATTTTTGTTCTAGTTCTGTGAAAAATTCCAGTGGTAGTTTGATAGGGATTGCATTGAATCTGTAGATTGCTTTGGGTAGTAGAGGCGTTTTCACAGTGTTGATTCTTCCAATCCAGGAACATGGTATATCTCTCCATCTGTTTGTATCATCTTTAATTGTTTTCATCAGTGTCTTATAGTTTTCTGCATACAGGTCTTTTGTCTCCTTAGGTAGGATTATTCCTAGCTATTTTATTCTTTTTGTTGCAATGGTAAATGGGAGTGTTTTCTTAATTTCTCTTTTGGGTTCTTCATAATTACTGTATAGGAATGCCAGAGATTTGTGTGCATTAATTTTGTATCCTGCTACTTTACCAAATTCATTGATTAGCTCTAGTAGTTTTCTGGTAGCATCTTTAGGATTCTCTATGTATAGTATCATGTCATCTGCAAACAGTGACAGCTTTACTTCTTCTTTTCTAATTTGGATTCCTTTTATTTCTTTTTCTTCTCTGATTGCGGTGGCTAAAACTTACAAAACTATGTTGAATAATAGCGATGAGAGTGACCAACTTTGTCTTGTTCCTCATCTTAGTGGAAGTGGTTTCAGCTTTTCATCATTGAGAACAATGCTGGCTGTGGGTTTGTCATATATGGTCTTTATTATGTTGAGGTAAGTTTCCTCTATGCCTACTTTCTAGAGGGTTTTTTATCATAAATGGGTGTTGAATTTTGAGTTTATCACACTGATTGATTTGTGTATATTGAAGAATCCTTGCATTCCTGGCATAAACCCACTTGATCATGGTGTATGGTCCTTTTAATGTGCTGTAGGATGCTGTTTGCTAGTATTTTGTTGAGGATGTTTCCATCTATGTTCATCAGTGATATTGGCTTGTATTTTTTTGTTTGTTCGTTTGGTGACATTTTTGTCTGGTTTTGATGTCAGGGTGATGGTGGCCTGGTAGAATGAGTTTGGGAGTGTTCCTCCCTCTGCTATATTTTGGAAGAGTTTGAGAAGGATAGGTGTTAGGTCTTCTCTAAGTATTTCATAGAATTCACCTGTGAATCCATCTGGTCCTGGGCTTTTGTTTGTTGGAAGATTTTTAATCCCAGTCTCAATATCAGTGCTTCTTGTTGGTCTGTTTATATTTTCTATTTCTTCCTGGTTCAGTCTTGGAAGGTTATGCTTTTCTAAGAATTTGTTCATTTCTTCCAGGTTGTCCATTTTTTGGCATATAGTTGCTTGTAGTAATCTCTCATAATCCTTTGTATTTCTGCAGTGTCAGTTGTTATTTCTCCTTTTTCATTTCTAATTCGATTGATTTGAGTATCCTCCCTTTTTTTCTTGATGAATCTGGCTAATAATTTATCAATTTTGTTTCTCTTCTCAAAGAACCAGCTTTTAGTTTTATTGATCTTTGCTATTGTTTCCTTAATTTCTTTTTCATTTATTTCTGATCTGTATTTCTTTCCTTCAGCTAACTTTGGGGGTTATTTTTGCTCTTCTTTCTTTAATTGCCTTAGTTGTAAGGTTAGGTTGTTTGAGATGCTTCTTGTTTCTTGAGGTAGGATTGTATTGCTATAAACTTCCCTCTTAGAACTGCTTTTGCTGCATCCCATAGGTTTTGGGTTGTCGAATTTTCATTGTTATTTGTTTCTAGGTATTTTTGGATTTCCTCTTTGATTTCTTCAGTGATCTCTTGGTTATTCAATAGTGTATTGTTTAGCCTCCATGTGTTTTTATTTTTACAGATAGTTTTTCTCCAATTGATATCTAGTCTCATAGCACTGTCATCAGAAAAGATACTTGATAAGATTTCAATTTTCTTAAATTTACCAAGGCTTGATTTGTGACGCAAGATATGGTCTATCCTGGAGAATGTTCCATGAGAACTTGAAAAGAAAATATAATCTGTATTTTTAGATGGAATGTCCTATAAATATCAATTAAGTTCACCTTGCTTAATGTGTCATTTAAAGCTTGTGTTTCCTTATTAATTTTCATTTTGAATGATCTGTCCATTGGTGAAAGTGGGGTGTTAAAGTCCCCTACTTTGATCATGTTACTGTCAATTTCTCCTTTTATGGCTGTTAGCATTTGCCTTATGTATTGAGGTGCTCCTATGTTGGGTGCATAAATATTTACAATTGTTATATTTTCTTCTTGGATTGATCCCTTGATCATTATGTAGTGTCCTTCTTTGTCTCCTGTAATAGTCTTTATTTTAAAGTCTATTTTGTCTAATATGAAAATTGCTACTCCAGCTTTCTTTTGATTTCCATTTGCATGGAATATATTTTCCATCCCTTCACTTTCAGTCTGTATGTGTCCCTAGGCCTGCAGTGGGTCTACTGTAGACAGCATATATACAGTCTTCTTTTTGTATCCATTCAGCCAGTCTGTGTCTTTCAGTTGGAGCATTTAATCCATTTACATTTAAGATGGTTATCAATATGTATGTTCCTATTACCATTTTCTTAATTGTTTTGGGTTTGTTATTGTAGGGTTTTCCTTCTCTTGTGTTTCCTCCCTAGAGAAGTTCCTTTAGCATTTGCTGTAGAGCTGGTTTGGTGGTGCTGAATTCTCTTAGCTTTTGCTTGTCTGTAAACTTTTTAATTTCTCTGTCAAATCTCAATGAGATCCTTGCTGGGCAGAGTAATCTTGGTTGTAGGTTTTTCCCTTTCATCACTTTAAGTATGTCCTGCCACTCCCTTCTAGCTTGCAGACTTTGTGCTGAAAGATCAGCTGTTAACCTTATGGGGATTCTCTTGTATGGTATTAGTTGCTTTTCCCTTGCTGTTTTTAATACTTTTTCTTTGTATTTAATTTTTGATAGTTTTATTAGCATGTGTCTTGGCATATTTCTCCTTGGATTTATCCTGTATGGGACTCTCTGCACTTCCTGGAGGTGATTGACTATTTCCTTTCCCGTATTAGGGAAGTTTTCAGTTATAATCTCTTCGAATATTTTCTCAGTCCCTTTCTTTTTCTCTTCTTCTTCTGCGACACTTATAATTCGAAACTTGGTGCAGTTAATGTTGTCCCAGAGGTTTCTGAGACTGTCCTCAATTCTTTTTTTTTTTTTTTTTTTTAGACCTCTCACTGTTGTGGCCTCTCCTGTTGCAGAGCACAGGCTCTGGAAGCACAGGCCCAGCGGCCATGGCCCACGGGCCCACCCGCTCCGCAGCATGTGGGATCCTCCTGGACCGGGGCACGAACCTGTGTCCCCTCCATCGGCAGGCGGACTCTCAACCCTGTGCTACCAGGGAAGCCCCTCAATTCTTTTCATTCTTTTTTCTTTATTGTGTTCTGTGGTAGTTATTTCCACTATTTTATCTTCACGGTCACTTATCCGTCCTTCTGCCTCAGTTATTCTGCTATTGATTCCTTGTAGAGAATTTTAAATTTCATTTAATGTGTCATTCATCATTGCTTGTTTTCTTTAGTTCTTCTAGCTCTTTGTCATACGTTTCTTGTGTTTTGTTCATTCTTTTTCCAAGATTTTGGATCATCTTTAGTCTCATTACTCTAAATTCTTTTTCAGGTAGACTGCCTATTTTGTCTTCATTTTTTAGGGCTGGGAGTTTTTACCTTGCTTCTTCATCTGCTGTGTGTTTCTCTGTTCTCATTTTGCTTAACTTGCTATGTTTTGGGTCTCCTTTTTGCAGGCTGCACGTTCATAGTTCTCCTCGTTTTTGGTGTCTGCCTCCATTGGCTAAGGTTGTTTCAGTGAGTTGTGTAGGCTTCCTGCTGGAGGGGACTAGTGCCTGCGTTCGGGTGGATGAGGCTGGATCTTGTATTTTTGGTGAGCAGGACTGCATTTGGTGGTGTCTTTTGGGTTGTCTGTGATCTTATTATGATTTTAGGCAGCCTCTCTCATAATGGGTGGGTTGTGCCTGTCTTGCTAGTTGTTTGGCATAGGGTGTCCAACAATGTAGCTTGCTGGTCATTTAGTGCAACTGGGTCTTGTGTTGATCTGGAGATCTTTCAGAGACCTTTCGCCGTTTGATATTATGTGTAGCTGAGAGGTCTCTGATAGAACAATGTCCTGACCTTAGTTCTCCCACCTTAGAAGCACAGGCCTGACACCCGGCCGGAGTACGAAGACTCTGTCAACCACACAGCTCAGAAGAAAAGGGAGAAAAATGAAAGAAAGAAAGAATAAAATAAAATAAAGTTATTAAAATAAAAAATAATTATTAAAAATTTAAAAGTTATAAAAAAAGAAAGGAGAGAGCAGCAAAACCAAAAATCAAATCCACCAATGATAACAAGTGCTAAAAACTATACTAAAAAAAAAAACCTAAAATGAAAACAAACACACAGAAAACAGGACAGACAGAACCCTAGGACAAATGGTAAAAGCAAAGCTATACAAACAAGCACTGAAATTGAAACGGTGATTAAAAATCCTCCAACAAACAAAAGCCCAGTACCAGATGGCTTCACAGGCGAATTCTATCAAACATTTAGAGAAGAGCTAACACCTATCCTTCTCAAACTCTTCCAGATTATAGCAGAGGGAGGAATGCTCCCAAACTCATTCTACAAGGCCAACATCACTCTGATACCAAAACCAGACAAATATGTCACAAAGAAATCTACAGGCCAATATCACTGATGAACAGAGATGCAAAAATCTTCAACAAAATACTAGCAAACAGAATCCAATAGCACATTAAAAGAATCATACATTATGATCAAGCGGGGTTTATTCCAGGAATGCAAGGATTCTTCAATATATGCAAATCAATTAACGTGAAACACCATATTAACAAATTGAAAGAGAAAAACCATATGATCATCTCAATAGATGCAGAGAAAGCTTTTGACAAAATTCAACACCCATTTATGATAAAAAACCCTCCAGAAAGTAGGCATAGCAGGAACTTTCCTCAACAAAATAAAGGCCATATATGACAAAGCCACAGCCAACATCATCCTCAATGGTGAAAAACTGAAAGCATTTCCACTAAGATCAGGAACAAGACAAGGTTGCCCACTCTCACCACTGTTATTCAAAATAGTTTTGGAAGTTTTAGCCACAGCAGTCAGAGAAGAAAAGGAAATAAAAGGAATCCAAATTGGAAAAGAAGAAGTAAAGCTGTCACTGTTTGCAGATGACATGATACTATACGTAGAGAATCCTAAAGATGCTACCAGAAAGCTACTAGAGCTAATCAATGAATTTGGTAAAGTAGCAGGATACAAAATTAATGCACACAACTCTCTGGCATTCCTATACACTAATGATGAAAAATCTGAAAGTGAAATTAAGAAAACACTCCCATTTATCATTGCAACAAAAAGAATAAAATATCTAGGAATAATCCTACCTAAGGAGACAAAAGACCTGTATGCAGAAAATTATAAGACAGTGATGAAAGCAATTAGAGATGATACAAATAGATGGAGAGATATATCATGTTCTTGGATTGGAAGAATCAGCATTGTGAAAATGACTATAGTACCCAAAGCTATCTACAGATTCAATGCGATCCCTATCAAGCTACCACTGGCATTTTTCACAGAACTAGAAGAAAAAATTTCACAATTTGTATGGAAACACAAAAGACCCTGAATAGCCAAAGCAATCTTGAGAAAGAAAAACAGAGCTGGAGAAATCAGGCTCCCTGACTTCAGACTATACTACAATGCTACAGTAATCAAGACAATATGGTACTGGCACAAAAACAGAAATATAGATCAATGGAATAGGATAGAAGCCCAGAGATAAACCCATGCACATATGGTCACCTTATCTTTGATAAAGGAGGCAAGAATATACAGTGGAGAAAAGACAGCCTCTTCCATAAGTGGTGCTGGGAAAACTGGACAGCTACTTGTAAATGAATGAAATTAGAACACTCCCTAACACCATACACAAAAATAAACTCTAAATTGATTAAAGAGCTAAATGTAAGGCCAGACACCATCAAACTCTTAGAGGAAAACATAGGCAGAACTATGTTTCTATGACGTAAGTCACAGTAAGATTCTTTTTGACCCACCTCCTAGAGAAATGGAAATAAAAACAAAAATAAACAAATGGGATCTAATGAAACTTCAAAGCTTTTGCACAGCAAAGGAAACCATAAACAAGACCAAAAGACAACGCTCAGAATGGGAGAAAATATTTGCAAATGACGCAACTGACAAAGGATTAATCTCCAAAACATACAAGCAACTCATGCAGCTCAATAACAAAAAAACAAACAACCCAATCCAAAAATGGGCAGAAGACCTAAATAGACATTTCTCCAAAGACGATATTCAGATTGCCAACAAACTCATGAAAGAATGCTCAACATCATTAATCATTGGAGAAATGCAAATCAAAACTATAATGAGATATCATCTCATACTGCTCAGAATGGCTATCATCAAAAAATCTACAAACAATAAATGTTGGAGAGGGTGTGGAGAAAAGGAAACCCTCTTGCACTGTTGGTGGCAATGTAAACTGATACAGCCACTATGGAGAACAGTATGGAGTTTCCTTAAAAAACTAAAAATAGAACTACCATATGACCCAGCACTCCCACTGCTGGGCATATACCCGGAGAAAACCATAATTCAAAAAGAGTCATATACCAAAATATTCATTGCAGCTCTATTTACAATAGCCAGGATATGGAAGCAACCTAAGTGTCCATCAACAGATAAATGGATAAAGGAGATGTGGCACTTATGTGCAATGGAATATTACTCAGCCATTAAAAGGAACAAAATTGAGTTATTTGTAGTGATGTGGATGGACCTAGAGACTGTCATACAGAGTGAAGTAAGTCAGAAAGAGAAAAACAAATACCATATGCTAACATATATATGGAATCTAAAAAACAAAAGAATATGGTCAGAACAACCTAGGGGTAAGATGGGAATAAAGATGCAGACCTACTAGAGAATGGACTTGAGGATATGGGGAGGGGGAAAGGTAAGCTGGGACAAAGTGAGAGAGTGGTATGGACATATATACACTACCAAACGTAAAATAGGTAGCTAGTTGGAAGCAGCCGCATAGCACAGGGAGGTCAGCTCGGTGCTTTTTGACCACCTAGAGGGTTGGGACATGAGGGTGGGAGGGAGGGAGATGCAAGAAGGAAGAGATATGGGGACATATGTATATGTATAACTGATTCACTTTGTTATAACACAGAAACTGACACACCATTTTAAAGCAATTATACTCTAATAAATATGTTAAAAAATTCAATATTAAATTGCAAATAATTCAATAAAAAGTGGGCAAGAGATTTGAATAGGTACTTCACTTAAATAGATGTATAAATAATGAACAAGCACATAAAGAAATGTTCAAATATATTATTCGTACTGTAAATGAAAATTAAAATCATAATGATACACATACTAAACATTATAATGGCTAAAATAAAAAAGATTGACAACACCGAATGTTGGTGTGCATGTGAAACAATAGAGCTCTCAATCTTGTGTTTTGTATGGGAATACAAAAATCATACAACACTTTGCGAAGTGTTCTCGGAATTCTTACGAAGATATACATACACCAACCCTCTCACCCAGAAATTCCACAGCCAGGTGTTTACCCAAGAAAATTACAATGGGTTTCCTCAGAAATACTGTACAAAACTGTTCATAGCAGCTTTATATTAATATTCAAAATAGAAAACAGTCCAGATGTCCATTCCTAGGAATATTTTGTAAATATACCTGATATACAAATTCAATAGAATACTGAATATTGTATATACAATATACAGTAATAAAGTAGAGTACATCACTGGTATACTTAGCATCTTCAAAGGACGTCATACACATTTCACTAAATGTAAGCAGCTTTACCCTAAAGAACATGATTCTATTCATGAAAATCTGCAGTGGGCAAAATAATGCCTGATACAATAAAAACAGTGGTTGTTTCAGGAGGATATTGGGGTTGGGATTGACTGGAAAGGAGGATGAGGAAACACTAGGGTGAATTTAATGTCCTGTAAGTTGGTAGGAGTTTGGATTGCATAGGTATATGTATGCATTTGTTAAAATGTAATGGTAAATGCTATGCTTGGTAAATGTATGCTTAAGATCTGTGTGTTTTATTTTGTATAAATTTTACATAAAAAAACAAGAAAAACTTTAAGAAAAATTTCAATTCTTGTTGCTAAAAATCCATGCTGAAATATTTAGGATGAATATTTTTTTCTGAGCACCACTTACAATGATTTTATTGGTATACCTTTCTCAAGTGAGGGCAAAACTTTAAGAAAAATTTAAATTCTTGTTGCTAAAAATCCATGCTGAGATATTTAGGATGAATATTTTTTTCTGAGCACCACTTACAATTTTATTGGTATACCTTTCTCAAGTGAGGGCTCTCAAGCTGGGGTTCCCAGTTGTGTAATCATATGTCTAAGGGCATATGATACTTTGCTATTATAAATACAACAAATCTGTCTATATAATCAATTTCACTCAATACTGAATAATTTAAAGCATTCAATTTATTTTCAGAAAAGAGATACTTTATAGAATAGAATGCAAATTTCCCAAGAAGGTTTAAGAGAAAATGTGAAAATGTGCGACTTCAAAGACAGTTGTTTGTGTTGAGATGCTTCAGGCTCTGCCTTTGCACTCCCTGAAGGTACACATTCAATCTCCTATGCTTTTTGGGAGATTGTGATGGAAAAGTTAGAGAAAACCTGCAACTGAAACAAAAGATCAAGAATGGAATTACATGAGAATTATGTGAGAATCTTTTAGTACAGATTTCATTTTAGCAGGTACATCTTGATAGGAAAAGACAATTCTTCTCAGTCTCAGACTGTGTTCCTGCAGGGGGTACTTTGATGTTAGACTTCTTCATTGTAGTTAAAACCATCCAAAGAGGTGTTTAACATCTGGTTCCAAGTAACAGCCACAGAGTTCTGTTATTACAGATGGTAAAATATCATTGTTGCTCTGTCAAGGAATACATATAACTCAGCAAGGGAATCTGAACTAATTTCAGCATATACAGTTACAGTAATTGCTTTTGAAGCAAAGAGCTATGGTGGAAATATATAAATGGGTTGGATAGGTTTTACTCTCTGAGCTCAGAAAGTATAATTCCCGAGCTCAGTAATTATAGGAGAAAACTAAACTTGTTGCAATTTTCAAGAACCAAGCTAGTTCACCTATTCCACCCTTTTTCTAAGTGTTTGTGGTTAAGAGCATGGGTGGACTAGCAAGATAAGGAAAGGAAGATTAAATGCAGTTTTTGACCAAGTTGAGTTTGTGTTTATATCCAGAAAGAAGCCAAAATAGAGTTTTATTTGGGGGAGACATATATATATATAATTGCATATATATGTGCAATTTTGTGTATATATCTATGATATATGTTTTGTATATTTTTATCCAGTATTCTATTTATATTTTAAAATATTTATGTATTTTATATAATATGTACAACATATATACAATATATACGTATTTATGTATGTATATATAATATATATACACTAGCTATATGTATATTATATCTATACTATATATATATATATTTATAGTAGTTAAGTATATATCAGTAAACTACCTTTCACAGGAATAATTACTGGTAGCAAAACAGATCCTTATGGTTTTCTAAGATTTAAGCACTATACAATGTAAGTGGAACTGAAAAAGAATCAAAGAATAAGCTACTCATAAGTCTAGAAGAGAACAAGTAGAATGAAATATCACTGCAAACATATAGATGTTCCATGAAATTAGGGGGAGAAATAAGAACAGGTCAAACATCGTAAAAACTACAGAGATGTGAAGGAGAAAGAGGACTGAGAAAGAACGATTAAATTTGCAAAACTACTTACTTATTGACTTGGGTAAGAGGAGAATTTTTAAAATAATTATAGATCCTCAGTTATCAATTCATGTTACTTCAAAACTTTGCTCTGCTGGTTTTGGAATTGTGCTTAAAGCTATCATTCCTAAACCATTAGACTATGAGAATGCTATTCTCGTCCAAGGACACACACTCAGTTCTGCCCCTAGAAAGAAGGGAAGAGAAGAGCTATTTGCTCTTTGTGTAGTATATCATTTCTCCATGATTAAATTCAAGCATGCATCCCTAAAAAATAGTTAATTTGGGCAATGACATTTCTTAGATTTTTGTCAACCAACTATCCCATCCTAGATCTCCATACTATTAATTTAATGAATTTGAGCTTAAAGCAGGGGGGAAAAAACAAAACAAAATCACACTGACAAATATCCACCTACTAGTACTTTATCTGAAACAACCCCATGTAACCAACAAAAAAGAAAAACTTTAAAGATGACTGCTGTAACACATATCCTTTTTATATTATAATAAAATGGGAGACCACTTGTCTACGGAATTCAACAGTTGCCTATCAGAACAATACAGTTCATTTTAGTTGTTAAAGCAGATTTCCTCGAGTGTTCCAGATGAATGCCCATATCAAGGATTCCCAAGTCTCCCCTCAATACACTCTCAAAAAACAAGTCTGCGTTTGACAAATATTCCTGTTCATAGCAAGCTCTATACTAACAAATATAAAACTAATGGCTGTATCGAAAATTGCTACCATTCTAAAAAAATAGATAGGCTTGCAGAGGATAGATTTCCCAGCATGTCTTTCATATAATGCAAACCATGTACGCCTGTGTTCAGTTGCAACAATAAACAGAATATAGTGAGGCCTAGAAGATTGTCTATTAACATTGTATTCAACTTCCTTGTAAAGAAAAACAATTTCTTATTTTCTTAAGGCTTTGTGATAAAAGTAGACCCTGACAAAGACATCTTTGGGTGTTACGGAAGCAAGCCAGCCTGCTTTATTATGCTATGCATTCATTCCACATTTGAGCCATAGACTCAATTGTTTTATAATATGATCATCTAGTTTTCTTCAATCTTTCTTTTCTTTTTTCCTTCTTTCCTTTTTCTTTTCTTTCAATAAAGTTACTAAGCATTTAATAAATGCTTAAGGAGTGCTATCTGCATTGTCACAGGCCCACAAAGAAACCAAGAATAATAAGTTAAAAAACAAATTAATAGCATTTGATCAGAATTAAATGCTTTCCAATTATGCAGAATTTTAAAATTCACTAATAAAATGTCCCTAATTTTCTCAACCTATAGTCAGATTTAGTTGGGCTGCATGTGTGCTTGGCTGCAATGGACCAAGGATGGGAGACATTCAGTTTCCTGTATATCCCTTTATATATTCCACTTTAAGTTCAAAATCAACACTTTAAAACTAAAACTCATCATCTTTTTTATACAAGCCAAAATATTTTATTAAAGCAGACTTGTTACTTTTGATCAGTATTTAATTTCTATACTTTCATTATTCCCTATTTTTCAAATGCTACATATGTTTCTAGTTCCTTCTTACCTCCTCCACTTTTCTGCCTTTTTTTAAGGCTTTCATCATTTTACACCAAGATGACCAAAATATTTTGTAAACTGAACTCTCAAGAGTCTCCTCCATTTCTACCTCCAAATTAGTTTATATATCATCTATGGCATATATTCTAGAAGAAAAAATCATACCATTGTTTTATATATTTTTTGTGACACTCCATTTGTTAAAGAAAACAATTCAAACACCCTAATTTTGTGTTTAATACTCTACTACCTGGCCCTCAATAATTTAATATAAGGAAGAGAAATCCTACTTTAAAAAGCAAAAACAAGAACAAAACATGGTTCCTGCTAAAGTAGTTATATCCCCCAACCCCATGGAGGTCTTCAGAATAATCAGAATGACCTATTGTTCAGAATATTAAAGCTATCAAAGAGTTTCAAAGGATATCTACATTGGACAGGAATTTGAATTTGATATTCTCTCTGACCTTTTCCTCACCTTTGATTGTTTGATTCCATTTCTACATCTTTATCTCCCTTGACTCCCCTAGAGAACTTTCTTATCACTCTCAGACTCAGAAACTCCTCATTCCTGAACATGTTCTGTGCCTTGCTGCTTTCATGCATTTGCCCTCATTTGGTACCCCTACCAGAAAAACCTTTTGCCTCCACTCTTCACTGTCTAAGCCCTTGCTCTCTTTGAAGGGATAAGGGCAAGGGCCAGTGGCTGTTATATCTCATCCAGTTTATCATCAGAGTTGCTGATCTTGATATCTAGAGAGCTGCCCTCGCATACATCTCACCTCACTGCTGTACAAGAAACAGCACAGCGGTTTCTTGTTCAATGAAACTATGTTCAGTGAAAGGCACAGCTGCCTTCAAACTCTGCCTCCCCCATGAAGCTTTTGTTAACATATTCACCTTCTAAAATCTTGACAGAAAATTCCAACCTCGGGTCTTTCTTAGCAAGGTAAATAATTGGATAAGAGAGAGAGAAGTGTAGGGGGTGATATAAGACATGTGATTCTTTTTTATTGATGCCTCCCACCCAAAGGCTATTGACCCTGGTTACTCACTTAGCAGTAATGTCCCTAAATTCACATTCTGATTTTTTTTCTTTAAGTGTAAAGATCTCACTCAGATACCCCTTAGAGATGGTGAGTTGAACACATGCATTAGCTTCCATTCCTTTGTGAATTATAATTTCACCAAAGGTACAATATAACTTTTTGGAGGATGGCAGAATGGGAAACAGGTTTGCATGATGAGTGAGCATATATCTGTGTGTATGTGTGGAGGGATAAAATTTACAAAAGAAAGCAAAGTCTCAAGTTCCATAGATAATGACTAAAACTGAAAAGTAAAGTAGCAACATAGGCATATTATTTAGAGAAACAGAGACAAATACCAACATAATCAGTTAAAAGATTAAAAGGAACAGCTAACCTCTTGGCAGCAGCAAATGTATGTGGAGCACAGAAAATGAATTTTGAACTATATTTATGCATAAGTTTCATGAAAAACAAATACTAAATATAAAGTTAATTATAGAATAAGATATATCATTTTAGAAAATTATAACAAAGTTTGAAAAGCATACACACATAAGCACATACAAAACAGAAGATGTGATTTCTGATTGGGTAACACTGGCCAGCTGGCTGTCTTCTGAAAGCCTGATCATATGGCATAAGTGTTGTCACTGTATCATGGTTTAAGATTTGACCCTCAGTAGTGTAAACTCAGATATGATTCTTCAGCATGCCAAGAGTGGATACCTCTCTCAATGGCAGATTCAGGCGAAAGAGTTTATGAAACTGATGTACATAATCAAAATGTTCCTTTTAAAATATTCAGTGATAAGTATAGATTGTGAAGGAACCAAGCATTTGAATCCATATGACCAGCTGCTCTCATCTTATAGCCAGGTCTACCCATGAAATTATCTACAGTAAGAATGCCACTTAACTAATATACAACACAAAATGTAGATAGGGTAGGGAATAGATATTACTGCTCTCTGTTCATACGGACAAGTGCTGTCCAAAATAAATATAATACAATCCACAATGGGAACCCCATATGTAATTGAAAACTTTCTGGAGGCCATATTAGAAAAATAAGAAGAAACAGATGAAACAAATTTTAATACTATAGTTTAATTAACACAATATGTACAAAATATAATTTTAACATGCAATTGACAAAAACATTACTATAAGATATTTATGTAGTGTTTGTACTATGTCTTTGGAATTCAATGTGCATTTTACACTTACTGCATGTCACAACTTGGACACCCACATTTCATGTGGTCATTAGCAACATATGGCTAATGACCACCAAACAGGATATTGCCAGACAAGACTCCTGTAAGCATTCAATAAGAGAATTTAACAGCAGAAGGCTGCTTTTCAACCTTGGACTTAGAGCCTTGGTTGTTAGTTATATAATTTAGATATTTCATTGTCTCAGGCTAAGATAACCAAGTATATGTTATGTCTACAGTAAGCATATACATTTCTGGGGGCAATACAGGCTAAGTCCTTTGACTTGGAGCTGCATCTTTCTTCTAAATAATGCCTGCTTGGATTCAGCCCATGTTTACCTCAACGAATTTTCCTTTTTGTTTTCTAAATAAGCCAGCTGGTCTGGTGGATGACACATTCTTTCTTTAAATATGCTACTCCCTAATGTTTACTTACCTAGAGTTTGCTTCTTTTTAGTGACCTTGAATATCTTTCCTATATTCTACTATGTTTCAGCCTTAGAGGAGAAATTTCCTTTCCCATTATTTTCATATATTTGGAAAATATTTTATTGCAGCCCTCAGGTGCAGGAAATTGAAGTCCATATTCCATGCACATGATGGGTACATTCTCATACATCTTACTGCAGATAAGAATCAATAATTTAGCAGGTTAGCAAGCTGAAGAATATATATCATCACATTTCTTATATTTGAAAATATAAATTATATTTTAAATATGCAAATAACACTCGATATATAAAAATCATGCCATAGCAATTACTTTTCATATTTATTAATAAAATGTTATATATTCTTTGGATGTTTCAAATATATTTTATTTATAATCTGTAGAAACTAATGATTGCTTTCTACAAATGTTCTAAGAGTTCAACTGTTAATGTGCAAGACATATATGTTATAAAATATTTTAAATGGATTTATTATCTATACATTTTCCTTATTTTTTTGAAATATGTATGAAATCATAACATAAAAAACAAGTGCCATTGGCATTTGTCAGCAGAATGTTTACAGGTTAGGAATAAATATACCATAAATGACAGTCATAAATGTACAAGAACCTCCTTTAAAAAATGGCAAACATTTGCAGGAATAAATATGTAAAATTATAAACACAAGTAAAATTTTTCCATAACACAAGTAAAATTTTTTCATTAGACTCCATTTCTCGATTTCTTGTGAGTTGTTTTCTTGGCA
>NW_006777292.1:279399-280506 GCF_000442215.2 Lipotes vexillifer | reverse complement strand
ACCTATTTTCTACATTATATTTGACAAATAATATAGAGATTGTGTAGTGATAAGATTACTAGTTAGAAGACTGGTCTTAGGAGATCTCCGACTGCAAATTGGGAAAGACATTTTTTATCTTATGCAAAATAAGAGATGCTTCTGAGCTCTAACATACAGGAATATATATATGACTGGGCTCAGGTGTGAGTACTCCCGAGCAGAGGTTCTTGGCACTTGCTCTTCATCAAAAGTTAATGAAGAAAAAAAAATAGTTAATGAAGATTTTCTAGCCCCACTGAAAGAATGCCCCAATTTCTTGGAGGAATTCAACCTCAAAAGCCTATCCATGAATCTAAGGCTTTCAAGACCTCAGAAAATCAGAAGTCCTGGGTTTGAGTTCTGTTTGTATTATTCAGCATCAGACCTTGGACAAATTGCTTATTAGCATCCTTGAACCTTCAATGTCCTCTTGTGTAAAACAGTGATAAAAACTCCTGTCCTGCCTCTTTTACATGCTTTTTGAGATGTATGTATATATGTATGCATGTATGTGTGTATGTATGCATGTATGTTTGTGTTTGTATGCATGTTATATTAACGCTGCTAAACATAATCAAATGAACACTATTCGTATATTTTATCCAAATAGAAAAACATTCCTTCTTTTTTTTTTTTTTTTTTTTTTTGTGGCCGGCGGGCCTCTCACTGCTGTGGCCTCTCCCGTTGCAGAGCACAGGCTCCGGATGCACAGGCTCAGCGGCCATGGCTCACGGGCCCAGCCGCTCCGTGGCATGTGGGATCTTCCCAGACCAGGGCACGAACCCGTGTCCCCTGCATCGGCAGGCAGACTCTCAACCACCGCGCCACCAGGGAAGCCCCAACATTCATTCTTTTTTACCATCAGCTCTGAGCCAGATGTGATGCTAAGACTTTACTTTCATTGACTTTTTATCCTTATGAGGTAGAATTGCAATTCTCATTTCCCAGATGAAGAAATTGAGAGTTAGAGTTGTTAAATAATTGCCTAAAATTACACTGACAGTAAATGGCAGAGTAGGGATTTGAAAATGGGAGCCTAGTCTAACTTCAAAGTCCTATTTTTTTTTTTTTTTTTTTTTTTTCTTG
>NW_006777292.1:263974-279196 GCF_000442215.2 Lipotes vexillifer | reverse complement strand
CGACCCCGCGTCTCCTGCATCGGCAGGCGGACTCTCAAGCACTGCGCCACCAGGGAAGCCCCAAAGTCCTATTTTTTAAAGACATTTTCTTACTTCTTTAAGTACTCTTGAACTGATTTCAAAAAGCAATTAGTTCAACAATGAGCTAGTTTTGTCTAAAATAATTCTGAAACTGTCATAACAATTTAGGGTTTGGGCTGGTAATAGGTAATGCTAAAAAATATACTATTACTCAGGATTCTGTGACCCCTTTTATCCTGGGTATCCTTTAACTTCTTTGACTGCCTGTTTCATTTATGAATCTATGAGCTTCTGTTATGTCATCTGCTAAATTATATAATGGGATGAGAATCCCTCCTTTGGTCGTTTGCTGATGTAAACATCTATTTGTCTTTTCCCTTGGTTGGTTTAGGTTCCTATATTACTCCCTTCTAGCAGTAACTATTTTCTGAATTTAAGCTCTAACATTATTTTCATATTTCTTTTTTCTCTAACCTTCTGTCTACTCTTTCTCCCTCCAAATCCACTCCAATCCAATATCTTCATCTCTCACCTGTATAGTAACAATACCTACATCTTTGTGCTACACCATCCTAAAATGACATTCTAAGGTCTCTGTCTTGCAAAATCTCTAACTGTTGTTCTATAAGTGTTTCTACAGTTAATGACTCCACACCTCCATGACATTATGGAGCTTGCATTCTGCCTTCCCTCTCTACCACTGTACTCGAAATTGCTCTTCATGTTCAACAACAGCCTATGAAATGCTAAAGCCAATTGGTTCTCTCCTCTTTCAGTTTACTGACTTTTTTGTGGAAATTAGCACTGTTAATCTCCCTCTCCTTTTTAGAAATCTCTACTTTTTTTTTTAACATCCTTTTTGGAGTATAATTGTTTTACAATGGTGTGTTAGTTTCTGCTTTATAACAAAGTGAATCAGCTATACATCCCCATATCTCCTCCCTCTTGCGTCTCCCTCCCACCCTCCCTATCCCACCACTCTAGGTGGTCACAAAGCACAGAGCTGATCACCCTGTGCTATGCGGCTGCTTCCCACTAGCTATCCATTTTACATTTGGTAGTGTATATATGTCCATGCCACTCTCTCACTTCGTCCCAGCTTACCCTTCTCCCTCCCAGTGTCCTCAAGTCCATTGTCTATGCCTGCATCTTTATTCCTGTCCTGCCCCTGGGTTCTTCAGAACCTTTGTTTTTAGATTCCATATATATGTGTTAGCATATGGTATTTGTTTTTCTCTTTATGACTTACTTCATTCTGTATGACAGACTCTAGGTCCATCTACCTCACTACAAATAACAAATAATTCAGTTTCATTTCTTTTTATGGCTGAGTAATATTCCATTGTATATATGTGCCCATCTTCTTTACCCATTCATCTGTCGATGGACACTTAGGTTGCCTCCATGTACTGGCTATTGTAAATAGTGCTGCAATGAGCATTGTGGTACATGACTCTTTTTGAATTATGGTTTTCTCAGGATATGTGCTCAGTAGTGGGATTGCTGGGTCATATGGTAGTTCTATTTTTAGTTTTTTAAGGAACCTCCATACTGTTCTCCATAGTGGCTGTATTAATTTACATTCCCACTAACAGTGCAAGAGGGTTTCCTTTTCTCCACACCCTCTCCAGCATTTACTGTTTGTAGAGTTTTTGAGGATGGCCGTTCTGACCAGTGTGAGGTGATATCTCACTGTAGTTTTGATTTGCATTTCTCTAATATTAGTGATGTTGAGCATTCTTTCATCTGTTTGTTGGCCATCTGTATGTCTTCTTTGGAGAAATGTCTATTTAGGTCTTCTGCCCATTTTTGGATTGGGCTGTTTGTTTCTTTAATATTAAGCTGCATGAACTGCTTGTAAATTTTGGAGATTAATCCTTTGTCAGTTGCAACTATTTTCTCCCATTCTGAGGGTTGTCTTTTCATCTTGTTTATGTTTTCCTTTGCTGTGTAAAAGCTTTTAACTTTCATTAGGTCCCATTTGCTTATTTTTGTTTTTAGAAGTCTCTACTCTTTTGACTCTTGCAATTTCCTAAATCTCCTCCTAAATGTCTGTCTTCGTTGAGCTTTTCTATAATCTTCATTGAGCTCTCAGTTCCTACTTGCTCCTTCAAATAAAGGAGAAAGGAAGGCAAGGGGACACCTATGTCTGTATATTGTCCCTTATGGAAGTAAGCAAAGACCACCTGAGAACGTGCATAAGCTATTAATTCAGAGCTTATCTCAAGAAAATCAGCCGCCATCACTTGTGTCTGACAGAGACTCAAAGGCAGGCAGGGGAATAGGAAAGCTTTATAGTGAGGAAAAAAAAGAACCCTTCAAGTATGCCCTGATTACAGGATGTTAGCACAGATAACCTGGAGGTGGGCTAACTAGAAATCCAGCATCCTATGTCATGAGTTTAGGGAGCATATTTGGCTTTCTCTGGTTGATCTTGAGTTGGAAGCAAGGATAAGGGGATAAAAATTTGGGAAGCTGGCAGTCATGGCCCAAGTACTGACTAGTTTAGGCCCATTACTGCAGAGGCTGCGCTTTGGATTCCCAGAATGGTGGCTATAAGATTGTGGTCAGAGTTCTGTTTTTATATACAGTCTGACCATTGTTCCATTGTCTCTCACTCTAAACTCATAAAAGAGGCTACTTTAAGAAACCAGCTCCTACTTCTGGTCCTGGTTTTCTACCACAGACCATATGTCTACTAGTGTGTACTCATTTATGTCTGACTTGACTTCTTTCACTCAGCGTTTTTTGACATTGATTTATTTTTTGTGTATATCAGTAGTTCTTGTTATTGCTAAATTTTCTAAATAGAATTCATTGGTATTAATATAACTCACTTTATTAACTATTCTGATGGAAATTTGGCTTATTTCCATTTTTCCCACTGGATAAAACTGCTATGGACATTCCTTTAACTCTTTCTGTGTATATATGCCCTCATTTCTCTTAGATATATACCTAGGAATAGAATTACTGGTTCATGGAATAGGTGTATGATTAAGAAGATAAGAAACTGTCAAAGAGTTTTTGCAAAATAGCTGTACCATGTCACATTCCAACAAGCAATATATGAGAATTTCCATTGCTCTACATCATCACTAACTCTTGGTACTGTCTATCTATAACCATTGTGTTGGGTGTGAAATGGTATCTAGTTGTGGCTTTAATTTATATTTCTCTGTTGACTAATGATGTTGGATACCTTCTACATGTATTTAGTGACCATTCCTATATCTTCTAAGTGTGTGTTTATTTGTTCTGCCCAGTTTCTAATGGGTTGTTTGTCTTTTTTTATGATTTATTTATAGGTTTACTTTATATATCCTGGATACAAATATTTTGTCTTCCAAGTTATTTTTGACCCATATCTCTTCTAGATCTACAACTACTTTAAAATATTTTGTTTTAAGCTAAGGAATATTTAAACAAACAAAAATTCATTAAGAATAATATTATAGGGCTTCCCTGGTGGCGCAGTGGTTGAGAGTCCATCTCCTGATGCAGGGGACATGGGTTCGTGCCCTGGTCTGGGAAGATCCCACATTCTGTGGGGCGGCTGGGCCCGTGAGCCATGGCCGCTGGGCCTGCACGTCCGGAGCCTGTGCTCCACCATGGGAGAGGCTACAGAGGGGAGAGGCCCCCGGACCGGAAAAAAAAAAAAAAAAAAAGACACAATAATATTATAAACATCCATAATTGATTTTCTCACCACACTAAGATATGACAACCATTCATCTTAGAAAATAAAATATTAAAAATACAGTCCAATTACTCTATTATACCATTTCCTGGTTGCATTCTCTTTTAGCACCTTCAGGAAAACAAGTGGAAAGTATCTTGATGTTGGTATTTACCATTCCCTGTGTTTATTTATACTTCTTTCATGCATATATATATCTAAATAATATAATATATAATATAACATTTTTTCTATATTTTAAAACCTGATATATTGGTATCATGTTATATGCATTTTTTAATAAATGGCTCTTTTTGTTTAAATACTAAGATTCAACTATATTGGCGTTTAACCTATAAATCAAGGCACTATACAGGCACCCTCTGATGCAAATTTGTGTATGCATTTTGCCTTCTCTGTAGAGGCAAGATTTCTTGTAAGTTTGGTATCTGGTAGTTTTCATTTGATGAAGTTGTAATCGTTATTAAAAATTATCGTTTCTTGTGTGCTTCCTGATGGGAGGGACTGGTGCCTGTGTTCTGGTGGTGGAAACTCTTAAAGGAAAACATAGGTAGAACACTCTTTGACATAAATCACAGCAAAATCCTTTTGACCCACCTCCTAGAGTAATGAAAATAAAAAAAAAATAAATAAATGGGACCTAATTAAACTTAAAAGCTTTTGCACAGCAAAGGAAACCGTAAACAAGATGACTCAGAATGGGAGAAAATATTTTCAAACAAAGCAACTGACAAAGGATTAATCTCCAAAATATACAAGCAGCTCATGCAGCTCAATATCAAAAAAATAAACAACCCAATCCCAAAATGGAATGAAGACCTAAATAAACATTTCTCCAAAGAAGACATACAGATGGCCAACAAACACATGAAAAGATGCTCAGTATCACTAATCATCAGAGAAATGCAAATCAAAACCACAATGAGGCATCACCTCACACTGGTCAGAATGGTCAGCATGAAAAAATCTATAAACAATAAATGCTGGAGAGGATGTGGAGAAAAGGGAACCCTCCTACACTGTTGGTGGGAATGTAAATTGATACAGCCACTGTGGAGAACAGTATGGAGGTTCCTTAAAAAACTAAAAAGAGAACTACCATATGACCCAGAAGTCCAACTACTGGGCATATACCTGAGAAAACCATAATTCAAAAAGATACATATACCCCAATGTTCATTGCAGCACTATTTACAACAGCCAGGCCATGGAAGCAGCCTAAATATCCATTGACAGATGAATGGATAAAGAAGATGTTGTACATATATACAATAGAATATTACTTAGCCATAAAAAGGAACAAAACTGAGTCATTTGTAGTGATGTGGATGGACCTAATGTCTGTCATACAGAGTGAAGTAAGTCAGAAAGAGAAAAACAAATACCATATATCAATGCATGTATATGGAATCTAGAAAAAAAGGTACTTATGAACCTAGTGGCAAGGCAGGAATAGAGACGCAGAGGTAAGGAACAGACTTGTGCACAATGAGGGGGAAAGGGAGGTTGGGACGATTTGAGAGAGTAGTATTGGCGTATATACATTACCATGTGTAAAATAGATAGCTAGTGGGAAGCTGCTGTACAGCACAGGGAGATCAGCTCGGTGTTTTGTGTCGACCTAGTGGGGTGGGATGGGGAGGGTGGGAGGGGATGTATACATATAGCTGATTCACTTTGTTGTACTGCAGAAACTAACACAACATTGTAAAGCAATTATAATCCAGTAAAGATGTTAAAAATTTTATGATTTCTTGGATTTCATGCATTTTTGGATTTTATGCATTTCTTGGATTTTCTGTTTATGTAGGAGGTGTCTCTGTTTGTGTTACCATGTTGTAGCACAGACCAGAACCTTCAGTTATCCTTAAATTACAGTTAAGTCATGAGCACTGGATTCATGAAACTGGAAACTATCTCACATCTGACTGAATAAATGGAATTATTTTGTAGTTGTACCTTAAAAATACCCACATAATTAAGTGCTAGGGAAATGGCATCTGCAATGAAGGAGCAACTTAATTATCCATTAGTGTGTGATTGCTGATCTGTCCTGAGTTCCAAAACCAAATATAGTCAATTGTCAACTTGTCATTTACTCTTGATGATGTAAAATTAATGAGACTATCCTTCACAAATTTTGTCCTTCCCTATTTTTCCCATTTCACTAAATGACACCACCAAATTCCCACTTGTTTAATTGAAAACCTTACAATTCATCACTGATTTCTCTCATTACATCTATTTCTATATCTAATCAATTAACAAGTCCTGACAGTTCTACCTCCGAAACATATCCCAAAATGGACCACTTTTTCTCAACTTCATTGTCACCATCTGGTCTATACTATCTTCATGTCTCTGATGGATTACTTCAGTAGCCTCTTAACTCATCTCCATGTGTCTAATCTACAATTATTTTCTATAAACGGCAGCAAGAACAATCTCTTTTAAATAACATAAATAGTTTTTCTCTTTTGCTTAAAGTCTTCTAAATTACATATCAAGGCTATAAGGTCCTGAAAATAAGAATTTTTGCCTATTTCTATAATATTATCTTGTATTCCTCATCTCATTGCTTCAATGTCCAACAAAGCTTGTATTCTTTCTTTTTCTCAATCACTTTAAGGTTGTTTCTGTTCAAAGATCTTTGTTCTTGCCTTTCTTTGCATAGAGAGCTCTTCTTCCAGATCTTCTCATAGATGCTTCTTTTTTGCCAACCATGTTCAAACTCATTTGTTACTTCCTCAGAAAAGACATTCTTTATATTCTCTTTTAAAACAACATGTTCTCAACCCAATTTGCTACTACAGCAGCCTCTTTTATTGTCTTCATGGATTTTCATTATCTGGAACTGAGCTTTTTATTTGTTAGTTATCCTCATTTTGCCTATTGTGTTTCCACTGGAATCTAGAATCTACTAGAGCAGTAGCTTTATTATCACCCTATCTCTTGTGTCTAGAAGTGTACCTGTTATATAATGGATGCTTAATAACTCTGGGAGTTAATTAAACCACATACAAGTTTAGGTGGAATTTTGGTTGTTCTGAGTGTGTGTTTTTTGTTGTTTCTTAGATAAAACCCTTTAACCAGGCAATTTTTCTTGATTTTAGTAGAGAGCAAGAACTAGATTGAGTTATATCCGAGTTTCTTTTTGGAATCTCAATATAAACAAAACAAAACAACAGCTCTTTCTACTTGCCTCTGTCAAGACTCCACACCCATGTTCTTGGTACAAATGGGCTGGAGGAGGGGTTGTGGGTTCTGTAATTACATACTTTCAATACTTATTTAAGTTTTTTGAGATGATCAACAAAGTCTTCAATTGAAGTTATATTATACAAAAAAAATCACATTAACAACAAAGCCATAAATTTCTGCCTTAAGATTGGTAAGGTATATATTTCAGTCATGCAAAATAAATAATAAATCAATACTGAGAAACATAATAGCAGAAGACAAATAAAAGAGTCCTATTTCTGATGGAAAACTGAATAATGTAAGTCTGATACACCTTCAAAATTTCTTTTAGGTTTAGTGTAATCTCATAAAACTATCAATGGACATTTAAAATAATTTGATCAAAAGATTTAAAATTTTTATTTAGAAGAATTAATAGGATGGGTCCAATATTATAACAAAAGTCAAAAGGGGAAACATTATATAATTGGAAAATGTGAATCACTCATACAAATATAAAGCACTAAGGTATCAAAGAAAAAGTTAAAATTACAAAAGAGGAAATAGTAATAGCTAATAAATATATTAAAATATTAAACCTGGGCTTCCCTGGTGGCGCAGTGCTTGAGAGTCCGCCTGCCGATGCAGGAGACGCGGGTTCATGCCCCGTTTCGGGAAGATCCCACATGCCGCGGAGCGGCTGGGCCCGTGAGCCATGGCCGCTGAGCCTGCGCGTCCGGAGCCTGTGCTCCGCAAATGGGAGAGGCCACGACAGTGAGAGGCCCGCATAACGCAAGAAAAAAAAAAAAATTAAACCTAATAAAATTAAATAAATACTAATGAAAAGTTAGGTTATCAAATTATCATATTAGTTAGGATTTTGAGTATTAATATAAATTATCACTTTTCCATGATGATTCTTTTATGTCTACAACTATAGATTTTTTACTTTTTGAAATATACACGTAAGAACAAATGTACTGGGTCATAAGTAAGGTGACTCATACTTTCTGCTTTCTTGGAACAGACTTGGTTTATTGTCTCAGAGTAAACATAAATGGCATCCTCTTTCACTCTCCAAATTGTACATTCACCCTAACAATAGGTTATGTGTATATTTAAATGATTAACTATTTCCAAGCTCTCTTCATAATGGCTGCATCAGTCTACACTCTTTTCAGAACTGTGTCAGAATTTCTATATACCAACATCATTGCTAGCACAAGGCGCTACATAGATTTCTAATTTTTCTGGCCAAATCAATATAAAGGAGGGCTCACTGTGGTTTTAATTTGTATTCCTGTGATTATTAATAAGTTTGAGTACATCTTGTTATGCTTGTTAGCTTCACAGATTTCCTGTTTTATAAATTGCCCATTTATATTATCCACCATCTTTTTACATGTGTTCTGCAATATTCCTAGTTGATTTTCATAATTGGAAATAAAACTTCTAAGAAGCAGCTGAACATTAGGACCATAAAAGCACTTAAGTCAATTTAAAAAATATTGGTTTGATAATAGAATTCTACTGTAGCTTTTTTATTTTTTTATTTTTATTTTTTTCGGTACGCGGGCCTCTCGCGGGCCACTGTCGTGGCCTCTCCCGTTGCGGAGCACAGGCTCCAGACGCGCAGGGTCAGCGGCCATGGTTCACGGGCCCAGCCGCTCCACGGCATGTAGGATCTTCCCGGACTGGGACACGAACCCGCGTCTCCTGCATCGGCAGGCGGACTCTCAACCACTGTGCCACCAGGAAAGCCCTACTGTTGCTTTTTTTTTTTTTTTTTCCTTGCGTTATGCGGGCCTCTCACTGTTGTGGCCTCTCCCATTTGCGGAGCACAGGCTCCGGACGCGCAGGCTCAGCGGCCATGGCTCACGGGCCCAGCCGCTCCGCGGCATGTGGGATCCTCCCGAAACGGGGCACGAACCCGCGTCTCCTGCATCGGCAGGCGGACTCTCAAGCACTGCGCCACCAGGGAAGCCCTACTGTTGCTTTTTTAAAAAAATATATTCAGTAAATGATTGTTGGTTCTCAAGTATGACCTATATTCACCTCCTACCTGATATTAATTTTTATCCTTTTTTCACATATGCATATATTTTATTTTAGTGCACCAGAAAACTTCCTTCTTATCTGGTTCCATTATCCTTTTGGCATTTCACTTCAAGTTAGGGAACACAACAAATAAGGAAATGGGAAAGATAGTTACAGCCTTATCTTAGAATAGACAGACTAATTTTGGACATGGCATAAGTGACAGAACTATCTGTATCTAGCTGGATTTGGTCATCTATTGGATGACCTTGTTAAAGTCAGCTCCTCACAAGAGATTTGAGTTAACCTCTAAGAAATGAAGTGTAATTTCAAGCTATCCCATTCAGACTCTAAGATACTAATTTTAAAAATAAGGTTCCATAAATTTTGTGTGGTTACCAAAACAAAGGGTATTTCTTGTCCTTATATTTCTTTAAGTGTTAATTATAAAAATCACCAGATAAACTATTTTTAATCTCTCAACTCGGACAATCAGAACCTTCCAGTTTCCTAAGTCTTTTCCAAGAGATGTTACTTTTTTGAGAAGATGCATTCGTTTTTTCAGGGGTTAACTTTAGTGCACAATGCATTTAAATATCTTTTGTGCTGAAAGCAATCCTATACTTCAAATTCAAAAAAGCACTTCTAAATGAGTTATCATTAGCATATTTGACCATTAGGATTATATTTAATAGATGTAAATGAGAAATTGGCATAAATAACTATATGTAACCTTTCTTCATTTGACCATCAACTGGAGAAATACCTACTTATTCTATTTTTCATTATGTCACATCTTGATAATTATTTTTACCTTTGCATTAAAAAAAAATCTTAACAGACTGTTGCATGGTCAGTTTATAAGTTTAGCCATCTTAATGACTTATTAATATTACTTCACTGTGGGCTAGATTTATTGCTGAGCAATCAGTCTTCAGTATGACCTCAAATTCCAAATCAAGCATGTTATGCTCAGTTTGGTAGGGCAATTTCAACACTGTTGGTGTGGATACTAAATTTTTGTCCATCTCACTCTGTGTCCTGGGTCAGTTCATTAAATTTTCCAGTGGATGAGTATCTTCCTCTATAAAGTTGATATTCTACTTGTCAAAAATGGAAGAAGAAACAGCTAATTAAAAATATGAAAGGGCTTTTAATGCTAACAAGTATAAAATAAATGGCAAGTTGAACAGTTAAACTTTAATGTTTGTACTACACAACTATCAAATATAATTAGTTATAATATTAATTTTACATTTTACCCCAAAATATTTGTAATTTGATTATACAAGGCAAATAATAGGGGTAAAATTTTGATTCAGGATATAAACCAGGTTATTTTTAACTTTAGCCAAGAATAAAAAGGGAAGGAGGATAGTTGATGAAAACAACTTTGGAGGAACAATTCAAGATATAAGATGTAATTCATTAGGCTAATGACAAAAATTACGAGCATATGAAGTATGAGTTTTTGACATCTTTTAAATACCCAGGTGAAACTCGTATAGTTGATTGCTTAACCAATTTACACTTTCTCTAAAATAATCGGATTTTTGTTCCTGTTGCAATCTCTTCTCCATTTAAAATATACCCACTACTTCCAACCCACAGCTCCAAGTTTAGTTCAGACTGGTCTAAGAGTACATGTAAAAGATGGTAACAGTAATGAGTTCAGGAACTCTAAAAAGTTCCCTTTATTTTCAGCTGTCTCAGGATATCATGGTGTATAGTTGTGACTCTTGAAACAATTACAGATATTTGCCATGATGAGAGATGCTAGCTAGAAGCTGAAAACTATGCATGGGAAGGATGATGCAGCACAGGCAGAGCAAAGAGTTGGAGGCACAAACATTGGAGTTAAGCCAATCGTGAATTTGTTCTACCTTTGGCTTTCCAGTTAGATGAATCAGTATTATACTTACTGTTTAAGATAAAGCCCCTATGCATGTATGCACAGGTTGTATATATTCTACAAAATCCCAGTGGGTGCTATTCACATAGAACTCAATTTGTTCCTGGGTTGTTTAACATGATGGTCCTGAAGCAGTTATGTTACCTCAGGGAAAAGCATCCTAAAGTATGCAATGATTAATGATCAACTTACAGATAAGGCTCTTTACAATGTTTAACATGACTAAGTGCTTAATATTGCTAAAAGATTAGGACTATGTGGATAATGGTGAGATTAGCAAAAGTTTAAGTAATAACCATAATATAATTATTAACATAATTATATTCAGCTTGAAGTAACCTTTTTGCTGAGTAGCTTCTATACACAAAACAATATACTAGATGATGCAAAGGACACAAAACAGGAAATATAGTTCTTGCCATCAGAGATTTTACATCATTTATAAAAACATACCACAACAAAAATAGCCAAGTTCTTGGTAGGAGACTCAAAAGAGTGATAAATCATACTAATTTAGTGTAGAAACAGCTTGACTAAAGAGGTGAGATTTAGTTGTGTCTTGAAGAACAGAGCTTGATAGATTTTGATAGATATAAACATAGCAGTGGTATTTTGCAAGCAAAGAGATAAAAATGCAAAAACAAAAACAAAACAAACAAGCAAACACACACATACACACACAAACAACCCAGGAAATTCTACAGATTAAAAGTATACTAAGTTATGTGAAAAAATCATTAGAAAGTGTCAACAAATTTGAGGTACCAGGAGAAAAAAAATCAGTGAATTGGAATATAAATCAATAGAAAATATGTATTCTGAAGAGAAAGAAAAGAAAAATTAAATACTTAGAGAGCCATAAGACAACATCAGCATTGTAATATACATATAATGGGAATCTGAGAAATAGGAGGGAACAATAGGTAAATTTTTTGAAAAATAATGGCCAGAACTTCCTAAATGTAGTAAGAAAAACCACTAATCCACAGATCCAGATAGGATAAACACAAAGTAATCCACATCTAGGTACATCACAGTCAAACTGTTAAATGCCACAGCAAAGGAAAAATCTTGAAAGATGAAAGAGAAAACACATCACTTAGTGGGGAACAATAATGCAAGTAAAAGCTGATTGCTCATAACAGCAATGGAGACTGGAAGTCAGAGGGATGACAAATTCAAACTGTGTATGGTGGAGGAAGGAAGAGGGGAAACACTGTTAATTAGAAATTATATATCTAGAAACACTGTATTTCAAACCTAAAGGTGAAAAATAGGCAGTTTCAGGTGAACAAAGCTTGAGAGAATGCATTGCTAGCCAATTTACCTTACTAAATACTAAAAGAAGAATATTACTCATCCATAAAAAAGAACGAAATAATCCCATTTGCAGCAACATGGGTGAATCTAGAGATTGTCATACTGAGTGAAACAAGTCAGATAGAGAAAGACAAATATCATATGATCTCACTTGTATGTGGAATCTAAAAAAAATGGTACAAATGAACTGATTTACAAAACAAAGAGTCACAGGTGTAGAAAACAAACTTATGGTTACCAGAGGGGAAAGAGGTGGGGTTGGGGGAGGGAGGGATAAACTGGGAGACTGGGATTGACATATACACACTGCTATATATAAAATAGGTAACTAATAAGGACCTACTGTATAGCATAGAGAACTCGTCTCAATACTCTGCAATGACCTATATGGGAAAAGAATCTTAAAAAGAGTGGATATATGTATATGTATAACTGATACACTTTGCTGTACAGCAGAAACTAACACAACATTGAAAATCATCTATACTCTAATAAAATTTTTTTAAAAAAGAAGTCCTTCAACTTCAAATGAAATGGCATGCAATATAAGTTAAATCCACAGGAGTATATGGGAGTAAAACAACATTATATTCTTGAGTTTGTAAGATAAAGATATATGACAGTAATAGCAAAAAGGAGGGTAGAGATAAAAGCTGTATTTAAGCAAAGTTTCTACATTGTACTAAAATTAAATTAGTATTAATCTGAAGTAGATTGTGATAAATTAGCTGCATATAATCTGCAGAGAAATCTCTAAGAGAATAAATACAAGAAATATAGTGAAAAAATCAACAGAAATTTTAAAATGGTTTGATAAATTCTCCAATAAAAAGTAGACAATTCCAAATTTCAAAAAGACTAATTTCGATTCCTGTATTTTGTTTGCTGCCTTGCTTTCTAATCATTGGCTATTTCATTGCATAAAAGGAGTATTAGTAAATTAAAGAAAGGAGGTGAATAATCATGGTGATGGCCATTTTAAAGATGAATCTAGAATCTCTAAATTCAGTATAATCCAGAACAACAGGATTTCTCTCACTGCTGTAGTGACAGGATACAAACTTCTGTAAGGAACTACATAAGTCATTGAACAAATGATTTGACCATATCACACTTTTTCTCTTGCCTACTTATAACACACAGTATGATGGACCTCTCTACTTACTGAGTAAATTTGAGTATCATGTGTGTGCAAGAACAAATTAATGCCTATGTTTTCTCAGTCTATTTCAAATTAATGTGGTATGGAGTGGTCAGAAGAGATTTCACTGTCCCTCTGCTGGTCTTCCTTCTGTTCAATGAGTTCTGTTAAATGATCCCTGTAAGAGACATCCTTCATTCCTGGCTCACAAAAATTGAGTTCTGAATAGCATTGTTTTTTGTATGGAATTCAACAGATGGTACCAAGTGGACAATATTTTAAATTACTTCCCAAGAGTAGATCCTCATGTGAGCCTCCCTATCACCCTCATTCTCATCGAGTTTAACTGTGTTCATTCATTTCAACACTGTCATGTGAGCAGTACTCACGTTTCCCTAGACGAAGATGTAATTATGCATATTAGAAAATATAAAGTTTAAGTATGAGTTTCATAATGTCTGCTTTTATGCTTGTATTATCTTCAGTGTCTTATTTTTAAATGACTGTGTTCCATATTAAATTCCAAATGGTGACTACTTATCTTTTTGTAATTCAGTTCACCAAGGAATAAATTATAGGTAGTGATTTTGTCTTAGCTATCAATAGATCTTTGACAGACACTCTCATCTTTGTTGTCAGCATGAAACATTCTGTTCTGGAGCAGAAGAAAAAACGTTCTTCACACAGTGCTTATGAGTCTCTGAAGTCTTTATTGGTACTCAGCATACCTTCACACCCTCATGGTAAGAAAAAGTAGATTTATATTAGAAACTGTGTTGAAAAATGTCTACTTCAAATGCACTCAAGGACCTTCCAGTTGTTTAATTGCAATTCCATAGTACCTTCATGTCACTGAAATAACTTGGGCTAAGCAAGGTGGACACTTTTCTAAATTTGTGGGAGGCTACCTTGAAAAAGATGATGGGGAAATAAATAAGCTATATCCTGCTGCTGTTATTCATGTTAGAGCTTTCTAGTAGTAAGTTACTACTAAATAGATGTAAATATTGGAGTCGCAATAAAAGATGAGTACCTACCATATATTTGTAACCTGTAACTCCACACTTGTAATTCAAGTACAAGGTCAATACAACCAAATACATAAATATTCACATTTTCTACATAAAATATATGTATAAAAATTTTAGTAAACAAACTTTTGGTGCCATCTTAAAGAAATAAGGTCTTACCCTATATTTAAATAATGGTAAAGCTAAAAGCTACTTCCAGCAAGAAACGCTGATTTGAAAACTTATAGAAGATATTAACTTTATATTAAAATTAAGATGAAAACTCAAAAGTAGTTAACTATTTTCAAACGGATCACCCATTGCCATACCTGAGTTCTGAGTCCCTTCCTCTTTCTTCTATTGGTTATTATCTCTGAAAAAAATAGCTGTAGCAGGCTTTACCTATGTATATGTTCATATTTCTTACTAAACTACCTGCCTGCATGAGAATGAATGCTCTAAAATAAGCATAGGTACAGTCTCAAGCACCCATGACCAAACATATACATATACATAACTAGTCTATAGCACATACTACAGGCACCATACTTTTAGAAAATAAATTCAGTTTTATTTGCTCATTACAACAGATATAGCTCTCTGCAACAGTTGGGAGGTTACAGTGGAAATGACTTAAGGGGCTGCTGGCTGTAGATCTGAGCAATGAAGTTTGGATGATCTGAATCTTTTGTTTGGTAAATGAAAAGGGGACTTTATATTGTGATTTAATACTAGTTGAATCATTCCACCTTAATTTGCCACAAAAGTTTCTTTTGCTTAAAGGGAATAACATAATCACCATATCTGGCTGAGGATATCTGGTGACCTCTTTTCATTTGGTCCCTTGGAAGAGATAAAAAAATATTAGGCCAGGATTATGTCCAACTGCAAAGTAGGGAAA